>NW_012298223.1:0-4069 GCF_000151885.1 Dipodomys ordii | reverse complement strand
ACCACGCTGTGTAACGCTGTGTCCCCGCTGTATCGACGCTGTGTACCGCTGGGTCCCGCTGTGTCCTCGCTGTGTTCCCCACTGTGTCCCGCTGTGTCCCCCACTGTGTCCCTTGCTGTGTCCCTATGTGTCTCACGCTTTGTCCCCCTGTGTCCCCGCAGTTTCCCCGCTGTGTCCCGCTGTTTCCCACCGTGTTCTGTGGTGTCCCGCTTTGTCCCCCGC
The DNA here is from genome assembly GCF_000151885.1 of Dipodomys ordii. Classification (NCBI taxonomy): domain Eukaryota; kingdom Metazoa; phylum Chordata; class Mammalia; order Rodentia; family Heteromyidae; genus Dipodomys; species Dipodomys ordii. The sequence continues at coordinate 3,847 of NW_012298223.1, read as the reverse complement.
TGTGTCCCCCGGTGAGTCGCCACTGTGTCCCCTCTTTGTCCCGCTGAGTCCTCCATGTGTCCCCCTCTGTGTCCCGCTGTGTCCCCCGCTGTGTCCCGCTGTGTCCACTGCTGGGACCCGGCTGTGTCCCGCTGTGTCCCGCTGTGTCCGGCTGTGTCCTCACTGTGTCCCACTCTGTGTTCCGCTGTGTCCTCGCTTTGTCCCCCGCTGTGTCCCGCTGTGTCCCCCGCTGTCTCCCGCTTTGTCCCTCGCTGTGTTCCGCTGTGTCCCACTGTGTCCCCAGCTGCGTCCCGCTGTGTCCCGCTGTGTCCCGCTGTGTCCCTGCTGTATCGACGCTGTCTCCTGCTGGGTCCCGCTGTGTCCTCGATGTGTTCCCCGCTGTGTCCCGCTGTGTCCCCAGCTGTGTCTCCAGCTGTGTTCCGCTGTGTCCTTGCTGGGTCCCCTGTTGTGTCCCGCTGTGACACCCGCTGTGTTCCGCTTTGTCCCGCTATGTCCCTCTGTGTCCCCGCTGTGTGCCCGCTGTGTCCCGTTGTGTACTCTGTTGTGTCCAGCTGTGTCACCGTTGTGTCTCGCTTTGGCCCCTCTCTGTCTCCGCTGTCCCCCGCTGTGTTCCCCGCTGTGTCCCGCTGTGTCCCCCGCTTTGTCCCGCTGAGTCCCATCTGTGTCGCCGCTGTGTCCCGCTGTGTCCTCGCTGTGTCCCCGGCTGTCTGCCGCTTTGTCCCCGCTGTGACCCTAGCTGTGTCCCGCTGTGTCCCGCTGTGTCCCCCGCTTTGTCCCGCTGAGTCCCATCTGTGTCGCCGCTGTGTCCCACTATGTTCCCGCAGTGTCCCCGCTGTGTCCCGCTGTGTCCTCGCTGTGTCCCCCGAGTGTCCCGTTGTGTCCCCAGCTGTGCACCCCGCTGTGTCCCGCTGTGTCCCCGCTGTAACGGCGCTGGGTCCCGCTGGGTCCCGCTATGTCCTCCCTGTGTTCCCCACTGTGTCCCGCTGTGTCCTCCGCTGAGTCCCCACTGTGTCCCTGCTGTGTCCCAATGTGTCCTCGCTGTGTCCCCCGCTGTGTCCCGCTGTGTCCTCACTGTGTCCCCCGCTGAGTCCCGCTGTGTCCCGCTGTGTCCCCCGCTGTGTTCCCCGCTGTGTACCGCTGTGTCCCCCGCAGTGTCAGCGCTGTGTCCCGCTGTGTCCTCGCTGTGTCCCCTGCTGTCTCCCGCTCTGTACCCCGCTGTGTCTCAAGCTTTGTGCCTGCTGTGTCCCACTGTGTCGCGCTGTGTCCACAGCTGTGTACCTCGCTGTGTAACGCTCTGTCCCCGCAGTATCGACGCTGTGTCGCGCAGGGTCCCGCTGTGTCCTCGCTGTGTTCCCCGCTGTGTCCCGCTGTGTCCGCCACTGTGTCCCGCTGAGTCTACGGCTGTGTCCCCGCTGTGTTCCGCTGTGTCCTCACTTTTTTACCCTCTGTGTCCCGCTGTGTCCCTGCTGTATCGATGCTGGGTCCCGCTGGGACCCGCTGTGTCATCCCTGTGTCCCCCGCTGTGTCCCTGCTGTGTCCCCGCTGTGTCCCGCTGTGTACTGCTGTGTCCCCCACTGAGTCCCGTTGTGCCCCTCTGTGTCCCCCGCTGTGTCCCCCGCTATGTCTTGCTGTTTCCACCGCTGTGTACCACTGTGTCCTCGCTGTGTCCCCCGCTGTTTCCAGCTGTGTCCTGCTGTGTCACGCTGTTTCCCCGCTATGTCCCAGCTGTGTCCCTCTGTGTACCTCGCTGTGTCCAGCTTTGTCCCCGCTGTGTCTCGCTGTGTCCCACGCTCTGTCCCCCACTGTGTCCCGCTGTGTCCCCCGCTGTTTCCCACTGTGTCCCCCACTGTGTACCACTGTGTCCCCGCAGGTTCCCCTCTGTTTCCCGCTGTGTTCCGCTGTGTTCCGTGGTGTCCTCGCTATGTCCCCCTGCTGTGTCCCGCTGTGTCCCGCTGTGTCCCCCACTGTGTCCCCCGCTGTGTCCCTATGTGTCCCACGCTTTGTCTCCCTGTGTCCCCGCAGTTTCCCCGCTGTGTCCCGCTGTTTCCCACTGTGTTCTGTGGTGTCCCGCTTTGTCCCCGGCTGTGTCCCCCGGTGAGTCGCCGCTGTGTCCCCGCTTTGTCCCGCTGATTCCTCCATGTGTCCCCGCTGTGTCTCGCTGTGTCCCCGGCTGTGTCCCGCTGTGTCCCCCGCTGTGTCCTGCTGTGTCCCGCTGTGTCCCGCTGTGTCCTCGCTGTGTCAAACTGTGTCCCCCTGTTTCCCCGCCGGCTCCTGCTATGTCCCGCTGTGTCCCGCTGTGTCCCCCGCTTTCTCCCACTGTGTCCCCGCAGTGTCCCCGCTGTGTCCCGCTGTGTCCCACTGTGTCATATGGTGTCCCGCTTTTTCCCCCGCTATGTCCACTGTTGAGTCCCCTCTGTGTCCCCGCTGTGTCCCGCTGTGTCCCCCGCTGTGTCCCGCTTTATCCCCCGCTCTGTCCCTCGCTGTGTCCCCCTCTGTGTCCCGCTGTGTCCCGCTGTGTCATCCGCTGTGTCCTTGTTGTGTCCCTGCTGGGTCCCGCTGTGTCACCGCGGTGTCCCGCTGTGTCCCAGCTCTATAGCCGCTGTGTCCCGCTGTGTCCCCCGCTGTGTCCCGCTGGGTCCCGCTGCGTCCCCGCTGTGTCCCGCTCTGTCCCACTTTGTCCCACACTGTGTCCCGCAATGACCCCGCTGTGTCCCGCTGTGTCCCACTGTGTCCCGTGGTGTCCCGCTTTTTCCCCCGCTGTGTCCCCGGCTGAGTCTCGCTGTGTCCCCACTCTGTATTCTCTGTGTCCCCCGCTGTGTCCTGCTCTGTTCCCCACTGAGTCTCCCGTTTTGTCCCTGCTGTGCCCCGCTGTGTCCCGCTGTGTCCCGCTGTGTCCCCCACTGTGTCCCGTTGTGTCAACAGCTGTGTACCCCGCTGTGTCCCGCTGTGTACCCGCTGTATCGACGCTGTGTTCCGCTGGGTCCTGCTGTGTCTCTCTCTGTGTTCCCCACTGTGTCCTGCTGTGTCTCCCGCTGTGTCCCTTGCTGTGTTCCCTGCTGTGTCCCGTTGTGTCCCGCTGTGTCCCCCGCTGTGTCCTTGCTGTGTCCCCGCTGGGTCCCACAGTGTCCCCCGCTGAGTCCGGTTGTTTCACCACTGTGTCCCGCTGTGTCCCCACTCTATCGACGCTGTGTCCCGCTGGGTCCCGCTGTGTCCTCTCTTTGTTCCCCGCTGTGTCCCGCTTTGTCCCCCACTGTGTCTCTCGCTGTGTCCTGCTGTGTCCCCGGCTGTGTCCGGCTGTGTCCCGCTGTGTCCCCCGCTGTGTCCTTGCTGTGTCCCCGCTGTGTCCCGCTGTGTCCCGCAGTGTCCCCAGCTGTGTCCCGCTGTGTCACCGCTGTGTCCCGCTTTGTCCTCGCTGTGTCCCCCGCTGTGTCCCGCTTTGTGCCTGCTGTGTACCCCGCTGTGTCCCTCTGTGTCCCCCGCTGTGTCCCTCTGTGTCCCGTGGTGTCCCGCTTTTTCCCCTCTATGTCCCCTGCTGAGTCCCCTCTGTGTCCCCGCTGTGTCCAGCTGTGTCCTCGCTGTGTCCTCCGCTGTCTCCCGCTTTGTCCCACGCTGTGTCTTACTGTGTCCCTGCTGTGTCCGGCTGTGTCCCCCGCTGTGTCCCACTGTGTCCCGCTGTGTCCCCCGCTGTGTCCTGCTGGGTCCCGCTGTGTCCCCGCTGTGTCCCTACTGTGTCCGACTGTGTCCCCAGCTGTGTCCCGCTGGGTCCCGCTGTGTCCCCCGCTGTGTACCGCTGTTTCCCCGCAGAGTTCACCGCTGTTTTACGCTATGTCCTGCTGTGTTCCGTGGT
>NW_012298222.1:0-4069 GCF_000151885.1 Dipodomys ordii | reverse complement strand
CAGCGAGGCCACAGCAGAACACAGCATGGGACACAGCGAGGACACAGCGGGACACAGCGGGACACAGCGGCGACAAAGCAGTAGACACAGCGGGACACACTGGCGGACACGGCGGGACATAGCTGGGGACACAGGGAGGACACAGCGGGACCCAGTGGAACCCAGCGTCGATACAGCGGGGACACAGCGGGACACAGCGAGGTACACAGCTGGAGACACAACGGGACACAGCGGGGGACACAGCGAGGACACAGCGGGACACAGCGGGACACTGCGGGAACATAGCGGGACACAGCGGGGGACACAGCGGAACACAGCGGGACACAGCTGGGGACATAGCGGGGACACAGCGGGATACAGCGGGGGACACAGGGGGGACACAGCGTGACACAGAGGAAAAAAGCGGGCGACAAAGCGGGAGACAGCAGGGGACACAGCGAGGACACAGCGGGAAACAGTGGGACACAGCGGGGACAAAGCAGTAGACACAGCGGGACACAGTGGCAGACATGGCGGGACATAGCTGGGGACACAGGGAGGACACAGCGGGACCCAGTGGGACCCAGCGTCGATACAGCGTGGACACAGCGGGACACAGCGAGGTACACAGCTGGGGACACAAAGGGACACAGCGGGGGACACAGCGAGGACACAGCGGGACACAGCGGGACACTGCGGGAACATAGCGGGACACAGCGGGGTACACAGCGGGACACAGCGGGACACAGCTCAGGACATAGCGGGGACACAGCAGGACACAGCGGGGGAAACAGCGAGGACACAGCGTGACACAGCGGGGACACAGCGGGGGACAAAGCGGAAGACAGCGGAGGACACAGCGAGGACACAGCAGGACACAGCGGCCACAAAGAGGGGACTCAGCGGTGGACACAGCGGGGGACAAAGAGGGACACCACGGGACACAGTGTGACACAGTGGGACACAGCGGGACACTGCGTGGACACAGCAGGACAAAGCGGGGGACACAGCGGGACACAGCGGGCACACAGCGGGGACACAGCGGGACACAGCGGGACACAGCGGGGACAGAGCGGGACACAGTCGGACACAGCGGGACACAGCGGGGGACACAGCCGGAGACAAAGAGGGACACCACGGAACACAGCGGGACACAGCAGGAAACAGCAGTGACACTGCGGGGACACAGTGGGACACAGCGGTGGACACAGCAGGACACAGAGGGGGACAGAGCGGGACACAGTGGAGGACACAGCCGGACACAGCAGGGGAAACAGTGGGGGACACAGCGGGACACAGCGTGACACAGCGAGGACACAGCGGGACAGAGCGGGGGACACAGCGGGACACAGCGGGGGACACAGCGGGACACAGCGGGACACAGCGGGCACACAAAGGTGGCTCAGGGGGGGCCACAGCGGGGGACAAAGCGGGACACCACGGAACACAGCGGGACACAGCGTGAAACAGCGGAGAACCTGCGGGGACACAGCGGGACACAGCGGGGGACACAGCGGGACACAGCGGGGACACAGCGGGGACACAGCGGGACCCAGCAGGACACAGTGGGACACAGCAGGACACAACGGGGGACACAGCGGGACACAGCGGGGGACACAGCGGGACACAGCGGGGACACAGAGGGGACTCAGCTGGGGACATAGCGGGGGACAAAGCGGGACACCACAGGCCACAGTGGGACACAGCAGGACACAGCGGGGACACTGCGGGGACACAGCGGGACAAAGCAGGGGACCCAGCCGGACCCAGCGGGACACAGCAGGACCCAGCGGGGAAACAGCGGGGACACAGTGGGACACAGCGAGGACACAGCGGGACACAGCGGGACACTGCGGGGCACAGCGGGGGACACAGCGGGACACAACAGGGGACACAGGGAGGACACAGCGGAACACAGCATGGGACAAAGCCAGGACACAGAGGGAAACAGCGAGACACAGCGGGACCCAGCGGGGACCCAGCAGGGACCCAGCAGTGGACACAGTGGGACACAGCGGGGGACAAATCGGGACACCACGGAACACAGCAGGACACAGCGTGAAACAGCGGTGAACCTGCGGGGACACAGCGGGACACAGCGGGGGACACAGCGGGACACAGCGGGGGACACAGCCGGACACAGCAGGGACACAGCGGGGACACAGGGGGACCCAGCAGGACACAGCGGGGGACACAGCGGGACACAGCGGTACACAGCAGGGGACACAGCAGGGACACAGTGGGACACAGTAGGACACAGCGTGTGACAAAGCAGGAGACAGCGGAGGACACAGCGAGGACACAGCTGGACACATCGGGGACACAGAGGGGACTCATCAGAGGACATAGAGGGGAAAAAGCGGGACCCCAAGGGACACAGTAGGACACAGCGGGACACAGCGGGGACACTGCGGGACACAGCCGGGGGACACAGCGGTGGACAGCGGGGGACAGACCAGGGACACAGCGGGACACAGAGGGGACACAGCTGGACACAGAAGGGTACACAGCGGGGCACAGCGGACACACAACGGGGACAGAGCTGGACACAGCGGGACACAGATGGGACAGAGCGTGACACAGCAGGACACAGCGGGACACAACAGGGGACTCAGCGGGACACAGCGGGGGACACAGGGAGGACACAGCTGGACACTGACGGAGACAGAACAAGGACACAGCCGGACACAGCGAAACACAGCGTGACACAGTGGGGACACAGAAGGGGACACAGCGGGACACAGCGGGGGACACAGCGGGACACAGCAGGGACACAGCAGGGACACAGCAGGGGACACAGCGAGGACACAGCGGGACACAGTGGGGACACTGCGGGAACATAGCGGGACACAGCGGGGTACACAGCGGGACACAGCGGAGTACACAGCTGGGGACACAAAGGGACACATCGAGGGACACAACGGGACCCAGCAGGACACAGCGTCGATACAGCGGGGACACCGCAGGACATAGCGGGGTACACAGCTGGGGACACAACGGGACACAGCGGTGGACACAGCGAGGACACAGCGGGACACAGCTGGGACACTGAGGGAACATAGAGGGACACAGCGGGTACACAGCGGGACACAGCGGGGGACACAGAGTGGTACACAGCGGGATACAGCTGGAAACATAGCGAGGTCAGAGCGGGGGAAAAAGCGGGACAACACGGGACACAGTGTGACACAGCGGGACAGAACGGTGACACAGCAGGGGCAAAGCGGGACAAAGCAGGGACACAGCGAGACACAGCGGGACACCGCGGGGGACACAGCGCGGGACAGCAGGGGACAGGGGACACAGCGGGACACAGTGGGGACACAGCTGGACACAGTGGGGTACACAGAGGGACACAGCGGGCACACACTGGGGACACAGCGGGACACAGCGGAACTCAGCAGGAGACACAGCAGTACACAGCGGGACACAGTGGGACACACCGGGGACACAGCAGGGACACAGTGGGGGAAAAAGCGGGACACAGCGGGTCAGAGCGGGGGACACAGCGGGACACAGCGAGAGACACAGAGGGGTACACAGCGGGACACAGCGGGGAACACAGCGAGGACAGAGCGGAACACAGCGGGACACAGCGTCGATACTGTGGGGACAGAGCGGGTCACAGCAAGGACACAGCGGGACACAGCGGGACACAGTGGCAACACATGGAGGACTCAGCGGGAGACACAGTGGGGAACAGAGCGGGACGCAGAGGGACCCACCGGGGACAAAGCGTGAGACACAGCGGTGGACAGAGCGGGAGACAGAGGCAGACACAGCGAGGACACAGCGGGACACAGCGGGGACACAAAGGTGGCTCAGGGGGGGCCACAGCGGGGGACAAAGCGGGATACCACGGAACACAGCGGGACACAGCGTGAAACAGAGGTGAACCTGCGGGGACACAGCGGGACACAGCGGGGGACACAGCGGGACACAGCGGGGACACAGCGGGGACACAGCGGGACCCAGCAGGACACAGCGGGACACAGCAGGACACAGCGGGGGACACAGCGGGACACAGCGGGGGACACAGCGGGACACAGCGGGGGACACAGTGGGGGACACAGCGGGACACAGCGGAACT
>NW_012298221.1:0-4070 GCF_000151885.1 Dipodomys ordii | reverse complement strand
TCACCAGCGGGAACACAGCGAGGACACAGCGGGACCCAGCGGTACACAGTGTCTTTATACAGCGGGGACACAGCGTTACACAGCGTGGTACACAGCTGGGGACACAACGGGACACAGTGGGGGCACAGCGGGACACAGCGGGACACAGTGGGACACAGCGGGGACAAACCTTGAGACACAGCGGGGTACAGAGCAGGAGACAGCGGGGGACACAGCGAGGACACAGCGGGACACAGCGCTGACACTGCGGGGGACACAGCGGGGGACACAGCGGGGGACACAGCCGGACACAGCGGGACACAGCGGGGGAAACAGGGGGGACCCAGCGGGACCCAGCGCGGGACACAGCGTGGACAAATTGGGACACTGCGGGGACACAGCGGGACACAGCCGAGGACACAGCAGTACACAGCGGGACACAGCGGGTCACAGCGAGGGACACAGAGGGGTACATAGTGGGACACAGTGGGGAACACAGGGAGGACACAGCGGGACCAAGCGGGACACAGCGTCGATACAGCGGGGACACAGCGGGACACAGTGGGGTACACAGCTGGTGACACAACGGGACACAGTGGGGGACACAGCGAGGACACAGCAGAACACAGCGTGGGAAACAGCGAGGACACAGCGGGACACAGCGAGACACAGCGGGACACAGTGGGGACACAGCAGTAGACACAGCGAGACACAGCGGGGGACACAGCGGGACACAGCGGGGAACACAGCGAGGACACAGCGGGGACACAGCGGGGACACTGCGGGAACATAGTGGGACACAGCGGGGCACACAGCGGGGGCACAGCGGGACACAGTGGGACACAGCGTGGGACAAAGCGGGAGACAGCAGGGGACACAGCGAGGACACAGCGGGACACAGCAGCGACACATAGAGGACTCAGCGGGGGACACAGTGGGGGATAGAGCAGGACACATCGGGACACTGCGGGGCACAGCGTGGGACACAGCAGGACACAGCGGGAACCCAGCGGGACACAGCGGGACAGAGCGGGACACTGCGGGGCACAGCGGGGGACACAGCGGGACACAGCGGGGGACACAGGGAGGACACAACTTAACACAGCATGGGACAAAGCGAGGACACAGCGGGACACAGCGAGACACAGCAGGACACAGCGGGGACCCAGCAGTGGACACAGCGGGACACAGCGGGGGACAAAGCGGGACACCACGGAACACAGCAGGACACAGCGTGAAACAGCGGTGAACCTGCGGGGACACAGCGGGACACAGCGGGGGACACAGCGGGACCCAGCGGGACACAGCGGGGGACACAGCGGGACACAGCGTCTATAGAGCGGGGACACAGAGGGACACAGCTGTGACACAGCGGGACACAGCAGGACCCAGCGAGGAAACAGGGGGGACATAGTGGGACACAGCGAGGACACAGCGGAACACAGCGGGACACTGCGGGGCACAGCGGGGGACACAGCGGGACACAGCGGGGGACACAGGGAGGACACAGCGGAACACAGCATGAGACAATGCGAGGACACAGCGGGAAACAGAGAGACACAGCGGGACCCAGCGGGGACCCAGCAGTGGACACAGCGGGACCCAGCGGGGGACAAAGCAGGACAGCACGGAACACAGTAGGACACAGCGTGAAACAGTGGTGAACCTGCGGGGACACAGCGGGACACAGTGGGGGACACAGCGGGACCCAGCGGGGCACAGCGGGGGACACAGCCGGACACAGCAGGGACACAGCGGGGACACAGCGGGACCCAGCAGGACACAGCGGGAGACACAGCAGGACACAGCGGGACACAGCTGGGGACACAGCAGGGACACAGTGGGACACAGTAGGACACAGCGTGGGACAAAGCAGGAGACAGTGGAGATAACAGTGAGGACACAGCTGGACACAGCGGGGACACAGAGGGGACTCAGCAGGGGACATAGAGGGGAAAAAGCGGGACACCACGGGACACAGTAGGACACAGCGGGACACAGCGGGGACACTGCGGGACACAGCCGGGGGACACAGCGGTGGACAGCGGGGGACAGAGTAGGGACACAGCGGGACACAGAGGGGACACAGCTGGACACAGAAGGGTACACAGCGGGGCACAGCGGACACACAACAGGGACAGAGCTGGACACAGAGGGACACAGAGGGGACAGAGCGTGATACAGCGGGACACAGCGGGACACAGCAGGGGACTCAGCGGGACACAGCGGGGGACACAGAGAAGACACAGCTGGACACTGAATGAGACAGAGCGAGGACACAGCCGGACACAGCGAAACACAGCGTGACACAGTGGGGACACAGCAGGGGACACAGCGGGACACAGCTGGGGACACAGAGGAACACAGCGGGGTACACAGCAAGAACAAAGCGGGACACAGCGGGGGACACAGCGAGGACACAGCGGGACACAGCGGTGACACAGCGGGACACAGCTGGGGACACTGCAGGACACCGCGGGACACAGCGGGGACACAGCAAGGACACAGCTGGGGACTCAGCGGGACACAGCCGGACACAGCCGGGGACACAGCGGGACACAGCAAGAGACACAGCGGGGGACACAGCGGGACACAGTGTGGAACAAAGAGAGGACACAGCGGGACACAGCGGGACACAGCGTCGATAGAGAGGGGACACAGCGGGACACAGCGGTGACACAACCGGACTCAGCGGGGGACACTATGGGACCCAGCGGGACCCAGCGGGGACACAGCAAGGACACAGCGGGGGACACAGCGGGACACAGCGGGACACAGCGGGGGATACAGCGAGGGACACAGCGGGAGACACAGCGGGACACAGTGGGGAACACAGAGAGAGACACAGCAGGACCCAGCGGGACACAGCGACGATACAGCGGGGACACAGCGGGACACAGCGGGTCACAGTGGGGCACAGCAGGGACAAAATGGGAGACACAGTGGGGAACAGAGCAGGACACAGCGCGGGACACAGAGAGGACACAGTGGGGACACAGCGAGACTCAGACGGGGACACAGCAGGGGACAAAGCGGGAGACAGCAGAGGACACAGCGAGGACACAGCTGGGCACAGCGTGGACACAGAGGGGACTCAGCAGGGGACATAGTGGGAAAAAAGCGGGACACCACGGGACACAGTAGGACACAACAAGACACAGCGGGGGACACAGTAAGACAGAGCGGGGGACACAGCGGGGGACAGAGGGGGACACCACGAATAACAGAGCAAGGACACAGCGGGACCCAGCGTGACACAGCCTCGATACAGCGGGAGTCACAGAGTTACACAGCGGATTACACAGCTGGGGACACAAAGGGACACAGTGGTGGACACAGCTGGACACAGCTGGACAGAGTGGGACACAGACGGGATAAAGAGTGAGACACAGCGGGGGACAGAGCGGGAGACAGCGGGGGACACAGCGAGGACACAGCGGGACACAGCGGAGACACAGCGGGGTACAAGCGGGACACCACGGAACACAGTGGGACACAGCGGGAAACAGCGGTGACCCTGCGAGGACACAGCAGGACACAGCGGGGGACACAGCGGGACACAGCGGGACACAGAAGGGACACTGTGGGGACACAGCGTCGACACTGCAGGCACACAGCAGGACACAGCGGGACACAGCTTGGGACACAGCGGGGACACAGCGGGACACAGTGGGGAACACAGCGAGGACACAGCGGGACACAGCGGGACACAGCGGGGGACACAGCGAGGACACAGCGGGACACAGCGGGACACAGCGGGGGACACAGCAAGGACACAGAGGGACCCAGCGGGACACAGCGTCGATACAGAGGGCACACAGCGGGACACAGCGGGGTACACAGGTGTGGACACAACCGGACACAGCTGGGGACACAGCGAGGACACAGCAGAACACAGCGGGGGTCACAGCGAGGACACAGCGGGACACAGAGGTGACACAGCTGGACACAACAGAGTACACAGCGGGACACAGCGGGCACACAGCAGAGATACAGCGGGACACAGCAGGGAACACAGGGAGGACCCAGCGGGACCCAGCGGGACATAGCGTTGATACAGCGAGGACACAGCAGGACACAGCGGGGTACAC
>NW_012298220.1:0-4070 GCF_000151885.1 Dipodomys ordii | reverse complement strand
GAAGAGAGAGAGAGGGAGAGAGAGAGAGAGAGAGAGAGAGAGAGAGAGAGAGAGTAGAAGCATAAGGAGAAGCATGAGGAGAAGCATAAGGAGAAGCAGTAGAAGCAGAAGAAGCAGGAGAAGCAGAAGCAGAAGAAAAGGAATAAGCATAAGAAGCAGAATCAGAGGAAGAAGCAGTAGGAGCAGCAGAAGGAGAAGCAGAAGGAGAAAGAGAAGGAGAAGCAGAAGAAGGAGAAGCAGAAGCAGAAGAAGTAGCAGAAGGAGAAGCAGAAGAAGATGCAGAAGGAGAAGCAGGAAAAGCAGAAGAAGGAGAAACAGAAGGAGAATCAGAAGTAGGAGAAGAAGAAGGAGAAGGAAGGGCAGCAGAAGCAATAGGAGAAGCAGAAGGAGAAGCAGAAGCAGAATGAGAAGCAGAAGGAGAAGCATTAGAAGCAGAAGAAGCAGGAAAAGCAGAAGCAGAAGAAACAGAAGAAGCAGCAGCAGCAGCAGAAGAAGAAGAAGAAGAAGAAAATGAAGAAGAAGAAGAAGACAAAGAAGAAGAAGAAGAAGAAGAAGAAGAAGCATAAAGAGAAGCATAAGGAGAAGCAGTATAAGCAGAAGAAGCAGCAGCAGGAGAAGCAGTAGCAGAAGAAAAGAATAAGCAAAAGAAGCAGAAGCAGAAGCAGTGGGAGAAGCAGAAGAAGGAGAAGGAGAAGGAGCAGCAGAAGGAAAAGTTGAAGCAGAAAGAGAAGCAGAAACAGAAGGAGAAGAAGAACGAGAAACAGGAGAATCAGAAGAAGCAGAAGTAGAAGCAGAAAGAGGAGAAGGAGAAGCAGAAGTAGAATCAGAAGACACAGAAGAAGAAGAAGAAGAAGAAACCGAAGCAAAAGAAACAGAAGAAGGAGAAGAGCAGAAGAAGAAGCAGAAGGAGAAAGAGAAGCAGAAGGAGAAGCAGAAAGAGAAGCAGAAGAAACAGGAGAAGCAGAAGCAGAAGAAACAGGAGAAGCCGAAGAAGCAGAAGCAGAATCTGAAGCAGGAGAAACAGAAGAAGCACAATCTGAAGCAGAAGAAACAGAAATAGTAGAATAAGCAGAAGCAGAAGCAGCAGGAGAAGCAGAAGAAGAAGACGGAGAAGGAGAGAGAGAAGGAGTAGGAGTAGGAGAAGCAAAAGGATAAGCAGAAGCAGAAAGAGAAGCAGAAGGAGAAGCAGCACGAGAAGTAGGAGAAGCAGGAGAAGCAGAAGCAGGAGAAGCAGAAGAAACAGAAGACGCAGAAGCAGAATGAGAAGCAGAAGGAGAAATTGAAGCAGAAGCAGAAGGAGAAGCAGAAGCAGAAAGAGAAGCAAAAGCAGAACTAGAAGCAGAAGAAACAGAAGAAGCAGAGGCAGTAGCAGAAGAAACAGAAGATGCAGAAGCAGAAGGAGAAGCAGAAGGAAAAGCAGAAGAACGAGAAGGAGAAGGAGAAACAGAAGGAGAAGCAGAAAGAGAAGCAGAAGCAGAAGAAGGAGCAGGAGAAGGAAAAGCAGCAGGAGAAGCAGAAAGAGCAGCAGAAGCAGAAGCAGGAGATGCAGAAACTTGAGAAGCAGAAGCAGAAGAAACAGGAGAAGGACAAGAAGCAGAAGCAGAAGGAGAAGCAGAAACAGAAGGAGAAGCAGGAAGAGAAGGAGGGAAAGCAGAAGAAGCAGGAGAAGCAGAAGCATAAGAATGTGAAGAAGCAGAAGGAGAACCTGAAGCAGAAGGAGAAGCAGGAGAAGGAGAAGAAGCAGAATCTGAAGAAGCAGAATAAGAAGCAGAACGAGAAGCAGAAGCAGAAAGAGAATCAAAAGCAGAAGGAGAAGCAGAAGAAAGAGAAGAAGTAGAAGCAGAAGCAGTTGTAGCAGAAGCAGAAGGAAAAGCAGAAGAACAAGAAGGAGAAGGAGAAACAGAAGGAGAAGCAGAAAGAGACGCAGGTAAAGCAGACGAAGGAGAAGCAAAAGGAGAAGCAGAAGGAGAAGCAGAAGAAGGAGAAACAGAAGCAGAAGAAGATGCAGAAGGAGAAGCAGGAGAAGCAGAAGAAGCAGAAACAGGAGGAGAAGCAGAAGAAGCAGAAGCAGAAGGAGAAGCAAAAAGAGAAGCACAAGGAGTAGTAAAAGAAGCAGCAGAAGGAGAAGCAGCAGAAGAAGCAGAAAAACAAGCAGGAGAAGCAGAAGCAGAAAGAGAAGTAGAAGCAGAAGAAGCAGAACCAGAAGAAGAAGCAGTAGAAGCATAAGAAGCAGAAGCAGGAGAAGCAGAAGCAGAAGAAAAAGAAGAAGCATAAGAAGCAGAAATAGAAGCAGAGGGAGAAACAGAAGAAGGAGAAGGAGCAGCAGAAGGTGAAGCAGAAGGAGATGCAGAAGAAGAAAGAGAAGCAGAAATAGAAGAAGAAGAAGGAGAAGTTGGAGAATCAGAAGAAGCAGAAGCAGAAAGAGAAGCAGAAGAGGGAGAAGGAGAAGCAGAAGCAGAAGGACAATCAGGAGAAGCAGAAGAAGCAGAAGCGGGAGAAGCAGAAGAAGAAACAGAAGAAGGAGAAGGAGCAGAAGGAGAAGCAGAAGCATAAGGAATAGCAGAAATAGAAACAGAAGCAGAAGAATCAGTTACAGGAGAAGCAGAAGCAGAAGAAACAGAAGAAGCCGAAGAAGCAGAAGGTGAACCTGAAGCAGAAGGAGAAGCAGAAGAAGCAGAAGCTGGAAAAGCAGAAGCAGAAGATACAGAACAAGCAGAAGAAGCAGAAGCAGAACGAGAAGCAGAAGAATAAGAAGGAGAAAGAGAAGGATTAGGAGTAGGAGGAGCAGAAGCAGAATTAGAAGCAGAAAGAGAAACAGAAGGAGAAGCAGAAGGAGAAACAGAAGAAGCAGAAGCAGGAGAAGCAGAAGCAGAATGAGAAGCACAAGAAGGAGAAATTGAAGGAGAAGGAGAATGAGATGGAGAAGCAGAAGGAGAAGTAGGAGAAGCAGAAGAAGGAGAAGCAGGAGAAGCAGAAGCAGAAGAAACAGAAGAAGGAGAAGAACAGAAGCAGAAGGAGAAACAGAAGCAGAAGGAGAAGCAGAAGAAGCAGAAGCTGAAGCAGAAGAAGCTGAAAAAGCAGAAAAAGCAGAAGAAGCAGAAGAAGAAGAAGCAGGAAAAGCAGAAGAAGAAGAAGAAGAAGAAGAAGAAGAAGAAGAAGAAGAAGAAGAAGAAGAAGAAGAAGAAGAAGAAGAAGAAGAAGAAGAAGAAGGAGAAAGAGAAGGATTGGGAGTAGGAGAAACAGACGGATAAGCAGAAGCAGAAAGAGAAGGAGAAGGAGAAGCAGGAGAAGCAGAAGAAGCAGAAGCAGGAGAAGCAGAAGCACAATGAAAAGCAGAAGAAGGAGAAATTAAAACAGAAGTAGATGCAGAAGGAGAAGCAGAAGCAGAAGCAGAAGCAGAAGCAGAAGGAGAAGGAGAAGCATAAGGATAAGAATAAAGAGAAACAGAAGGAGAAGCAGGAGAAGCAGAAGCAGGAGAAGTAGAAGAAATAGAAGAAGGAGAAGAAGCAGAATCAGAAAGAGAAGCAGAAACAGAAGGAGAAGCAGAAATAGAAGCAGAAGAAGCCGAAGAAGCAGAAGCAGAACCTGAAGCGGAAGGAGAAGCAGAAGAAGCAGAATCTGGAGAAGAAGAAGGAGAACCACAAGGAGAAGCAGAAGCAGAAAGAGAAGCAAAAGCAGAAGGAGAAGCAGAAGAAACAGAAGAAGCAGAAGCAGTAGCAGAAGAAGCTGAAGATGCAGAAGCAGAAGGAATAGCAGAAGAACGAGAAGGAGAAGGAGAAACAGAAGGAGAAGAAGAAGGAGAAGCAGAAGGAGAATCAGGAAAGGCAGAGGAAGCAGAATCAGACGGAGAAGCAGAAGAAGGAGAAGTAGAAGCAGAAGCAGAAGAAGAAGCAGACGGAAAAGCACAAGCAGAAGGAGATGCAGAAGGAGAAGCAGGAGAAGCAGAAGAAGCAGAAGCAGAAGGAGAGAAGAAGTAGAAGAAGCAGAATCCGAAGAAGCAGAAGCAGAAGTAGAAAGAGAAGCTGACAAAGAGAAGCAGAACGAGAAGCAGGAGAAGCAGAAGAAGCAGA
>NW_012298219.1:0-4070 GCF_000151885.1 Dipodomys ordii | reverse complement strand
AGAAGAGCGAAGCGAAGCAGAAGTAGAAACGAAGCAGAAGGAGAAGCAGAAAGAGTAGCAGGAGAAGCAGAAGAAGCTGAAGCAGGAGAAGCAGAAGGAGAAGAAGCAGAAAAAGCAGAAGCAGAACCTGAACCAGAAGGAGAAGCAGAAGCAGAAGAAGCAGGAGAAGCAGAAGCAGAAGAAACAGAAGAAGGAGAATAGCAGAAGCAGAAGGAGAAGCAGAAGCAGAAGGAGAAGCAGAATAAACAGAAGCTGAAGTAGAAGAAAGAGAAAAAGCAGAAGAAGCAGAAGAGGAAGCAGAAGGAGAAGCAGAAGCAGAAGAAGGAGAAGGAGAAAGAGAAGGATTTGGAGTAGAAGAAACAGAAGGATAAGCAGAAGCAGAAAGAAAAGGAGAAGGAGAAGCAGGAGAAGCAGAAGCAGGAGAAGCAGAAGCAGAATGAAAAGCAGAAGAATGAGAAATTGAAACAGAAGAAGATGCAGAAGAAGAAGCAGAAGGAGAAGCAGAAGTAGGAGGAGAAGGAGAAGCAGAAGGATAATCATAAGGAGAAACAGAAGGAGAAGAAGGAGAAGAAGGAGAAGCAGAAGCGGGAGAAGCAGAAGGAGAAGAAATAGAAGAAGGAGAAGAAGCAGAAGCAGAAGGAGAAGCAGAAACAGAAGGAGATGCAGAAATAGAAGCAGAAGAAGCTGAAGAAGCAGAAGAAGAACCTGAAGCAGAAGGAGAAGCAGAAGAAGCAGAATCTGGAGAAGAAGAAGGAGAAGCAGAATCAGAAAGAGAAGCAAAAGCAGAAGGAGAAGCAGAAGAAACAGAAGAAGCAGAAGCAGTAGCAGAAGAAGCTGAAGATGCAGAAGCAGAATAAGAAGCAGAAGGAAAAGAAGAAGAACAAGAAGGAGAAGGAGAAACAGAAATAGAAGCAGAAGGAGAAGCAGGAAAAGCAGAAGAAGCAGTAGCAGACGGAGAAGGAGAAGCAGAAGTAGTAGAAGAATCATAAGGACAAGCACAAGCAGAATGAGATGCCGAAGCAGAAGCAGAAAGAGAAGCAGACGAAGAGAAGCAGAACGAGAAGCAGGAGAAGCAGAAGAAGAAGAAACAGAAGAAGGAGAAGTAGCAGAATCAGAAGGAGAAGCAGAAAGACAAGCAGAAACAGAAGGAGAAGCAGAAAGAGAAGGAGGGGAAGCAGAAGAAGCAGAAGCATAAGAATCCGAAGAAGCAGAAGCAGAACCTGAAGCAGGATTAGTAGAAGAAGCAGAATCTGGAGAAGCAGAAGGAGAAGCAGAAGGAGAAGCAGAAGCAGAAAGAGAATCAAAATAAGAAGTAGAAGCAGAAGAAACAGAAGAAGCAGAAGCAGTAGTCGTTGTAGCAGAAGCAGAAGGAGAAGCAGTAGGAAAAGCAGAAGAACGAGAAAGAGAAGGAGAAGCAGAAGGAGAATCAGAAGGAGAAGCAGAAGAAGGAGAAGGAGAAGCAGAAGCAGAAGAAGCAGCAGAAGGAAAAGCAGAAGCAGAAGAAGATGCAGAAGGAGAAGCAGGAGAAGCAGAAGAAGCAGAAGCAGAAGAAGAAGCAGAAGTAGGAGAAGGAGAAGGAGAAGGAAGGGCAGCAGAAGCAATAGGAGACGCAGAAGGAGAAGCAGAAGAATGAGAAGCAGAAGGAGAAGCAGGAGAAGCAGAAGAAGCAGAATCTGGAGAAGAAGGAGAACCAGAAGGAGAAGCAGAAGCAGAAAGAGAAGCAAAAGCAGAAGGAGAAGCAGAAAGAGAAGCAGAAGAAACAGAAGAAGCAGAAGCATAAGCAGTAGCAGAAGAAGCTGAAGACGCAGAAGCAGATAGAGAAGCAGAAGGAATAGCAGAATAACGACAAGGAGAAACAGAAGGAGAAGAAGAATGAGAAGCAGAAGGAGAAGCAGGAAAAACAGAAGAAGCAGAAACAGACGGAGAAGCAGAAGAAGGAGAAGCAGAAGCAGAAGAAGAAGCAGAAGGAAAAGCACAAGCAGAAGGAGATGCAGAAGGAGTAGCAGGAGAAGCAGAAGAAGCAGAAGCAGAAGGAGAAGCAGAAGGAGAAGAAGCAGAATCAGAAGAAGCAGAAGGAGAAGTAGAAAGAGAAGCCGACGAAGAGAAGCAGAACGAGAAGCAGGAGAAGCAGAAAAAGCAGAGCGGGAGAAGCAGAAGAAGAAGAAACAGAAGAAATAGAAGGAGCAGAAGCAGAAGGAGGAGCAGAAGCAGAAGGAGAAGCAGAAAGAGAAGCAGGAAAAGCAGAAGAAGCAGAAGCAGGAGAAGCAGAAGCAGAAGAAACAGGAGAAGGACAAGAAGCAGAAGTAGAAGGAGAAGCAGAAACAGAAGGAGAAGCAGAAAGAGAAGGAGGGGAAGCAGAAGAAGCAGAAGCAGGAGAACCAGAAGCATAAGAATCCGAAGAAGCAGAAGCAGAACCTGAAGCAGAAGGAGAAGCAGGAGAAGCAGAAGAAGCAGAATGAGAACTGAAGGAGAAGCAGAAGCAGAAAGAGAATCAAAAGGAGAAGCAGAAGCAGAAGAAACAGAAGAAGCAGAAGCAGTAGCAGTTGCAGCAGAAGGAGAAGCAAAAGTAAAAGCAGAAGAACGAGAAGGAGAAACAGAAGGAGAAGCAGAAGGAGAAGCAGAAGAAGGAGAAGGAGAAGCAGAAGGAGAAACAGAAGCAGAAGAAGCAGCAGAAGGAGAAGCAGAAGCAGAAGAAGATGCAGAAGGAGAAGCAGGAGAAGCAGAAGAAGCAGAAGTAGAAGGAGAAGTAGGAGAAGGAGAAGGAAGAGCCGCAGAAGCAATAGGAGAAGCAGAAGCAGAAGCAGAAGGAGAAGCAGAAAGAGAAGCAGTAGAAGAAGAAGAAGCAGGAAAAGCAGAAGCAGCAGAAAGAGAAGAAGAAGAAGAAGAAGAAGAAGAAGAAGAAGAAGAAGAAGAAGAAGCAGAAGCAGAAGCAGAATGAGAAGCACAAGAAAGAGAAATTGAAGGAGAAGGAGAATGAGACGGAGAAGCAGAAGAAGTAGGAGAAGCAGAAGAATGAGAAGCAGGAGAAGCAGAAGCAGAAGAAACAGAAGAAGGAGAAGAGCAGAAGCAGAAGGAGAAAAAGAAGCAGAAGGAGAAGCAGAAGCTGAAGCCGAAGAAACTGAAAACGCAGAAAAAGAAGAAGAAGCAGAAGAAGAAAAAGCAGGAAAAGCAGAAGAAGAAGAAGGAGAAGGAGAAAGAGAAGGATTAGGAGTAGGAGAAACAGACGGATAAGCAGAAGCAGAAAAAGAAGGAGAAGGAGAAGGAGAAGCAGGAGAAGCAGAAGAAGCAGAAGCAGGAGAAGCAGAAGCAGAATGAAAAGCAGAAGAAGGAGAAATTAAAACAGAAGAAGATGCAGAAGGAGAAGCAGAAGCAGAAGCAGAAGGAGAAGGAGAAGCAGAAGAAGGAGAAGGAGAAGGAGTAGCAGAAGGGTAAGAATAAAGAGAAACAGAAGGAGAAACAGGAGAAGCAGGAGAAGCATAAGCAGAAGAAATAGAAGAAGGAGAAGAAGCAGAAACAGAAGGAGAAGCAGAAATAGAAGCAGAAGAAGCCGAAGAAGCAGAAGCAGAACCTGAAGCGGAAGGAGAGGCAGAAGAAGCAGAATCTGGAGAAGCAGAAGGAGAAGCAGAAGCAGAAAGAGAAGCAAAAGCAGAAGGAGAAGCAGAAGAAACAGAAGAAGCAGAAGCAGTAGCAGAAGAAGCTGAAGATGCAGAAGCAGAAAGAGAAGCAGAAGGAATAGCAGAAGAACGAGAAGGAGAAGGAGAAACAGAAGGAGAAGAAGAAGGAGAAGCAGAAGGAGAATCAGGAAAGGCAAAAGAAGCAGAATCAGACGGAGAAGCAGGAAAAGCAGAAGAAGCAGAAGCAAAAGGAGAAGCAAAAGAAGGAGAAGGAGAAGCAGAGGCAGAAGAAGAAGCATAAGGACAAGCACAAGCAGAAGGAGATGCAGAAGGAGAAGCAGGAGAAGCAGAAGAAGCAGAAGATGAAGGAGAAGCAGAAGTAGGAGAAGGAGAAGGAGGAGAAGCAGAAGCAGAAGGAGAAGCAGAAGCGGAATGAGAAGCAGAAAGAGAAGCAGG
>NW_012298218.1:0-4070 GCF_000151885.1 Dipodomys ordii | reverse complement strand
AGAGCCGAAGAAGCAGAAGCAGAATCTGAAGCAGAAGGAGAAACAGAAGAAGCACAATCTGAAGCAGAAGCAGAAGAAACAGAAATAGTAGAATAAGCAGAAGCAGAAGCACCAGGAGAAGCTGAAGAAGAAGAAGGAGAAGGCGAAAGAGAAGGATTAGGAGTAGGAGAAGCAAAAGGATAAGCAGAACCAGAAAGAGACGCAGAAGGAGAAGCAGCACGAGAAGTAGGAGTAGCAGGAGAAGAAGAAGCAGGAAAAGCAGAAGAAACAGAAAGCGCAGAAGCAGAATGAGAAGCAGAAGGAGAAATTGAAGCAGAAGCAGAAGCAGAAGGAGAAGCAGAAGCAGAAGAAGAAGCAGAAGAAGGAGAAGGACAAGGAGAAGGAGAAAGAGAAGCAGAAAGAGAAGCAGAACGAGAAGCAGGAGAAGCAGAAGCTGGAGAAGCCGAAGCAGAAGAAACAGAAGAAGGGGAAGAAGCAGAAGCAGAAGGAGAAGCAGAAACAGAAGGAAAAGCAGAAAGAGAAGCAGGAGAAGCAGAAGAAGCAGCAGCAGAAGCAGAAGCAGAAGAAGCCGAAAAAGCAAAAGCAGAACCTGAAGCAGAAGGAGAAGCAGAAGAAGCAGAATCTGGAGAAGCAGAAGGAGAAGCAGAAGCAGAAAGAGAAGCAAAAGCAGAAGGAGAAGCAGAAGAAACAGAAGAAGCAGAGGCAGTATCAGAAGAAGCAGAAGATTCAGAAGCAGAAGGAGAAGCAGAAGGAAAAGCAGAAGATCTAGAAGGAGAAGGAGAAGGAGAAACAGGAGTAGAAGCAGAAAGAGAAGCAGAAGAAGGAGCAGTAGAAGGAAAAGCGGCAGGAGAAAAAGAAAGAGCAGCAGAAGGAGAAGCAGGAAATGCAGAAACAGGAGAAGAACAAGCAGAAGAAACAGGAGAAGGACAAGAAGCAGAAGCAGAAGGAGAAGCAGAAAGAGAAGGAGGGGAAGCAGAAGAAGCAGAAGCAGGAGAAGCAGAAGCATAAGAATCCGAAGAAGCAGAAGCAGAACCTCAAGCAGAAGGAGAAGCAGGAGAAGCAGAAGAAGCAGAATCTGGAGAAGCAGAATGAGAAGCAGAAGGAGAAGCAGAAGCAGAAAGAGAATCAAAAGCAGAAGGAGAAGTAGAAGAAACAGAAGAAGTAGAAGCAGTAGCAGTTGTAGCAGAAGCAGTAGGAAAAGCAGAAGGAAAAGCAGAAGAACAAGAAGGAGAAGGAGAAACAGAAGGAGAAGCAGAAAGAGAAGCAGGTAAAGCAGAAGAAGAAGCAGAAGGAGAATCAGAAGGAGAAGCAGAAGAAGGAGAAGGAGAAGCAGAAGAAGATGCAGAAGGAGAAGCAGAAGAAGCAGAAACAGAAGGAGAAGCAGGAAAAGCAGAAGAAGCAGAAGCAAAAGGTGAAGCAAAAGAAGGAGAAGGAGAAGCAGAGGCAGAAGAAGAAGCATAAGGACAAGCATAAGCAGAAGGAGATGCAGAAGGAGAAGCAGGAGAAGCAGAAGAAGCAGAAGATGAAAGAGAAGCAGAAGTAGGAGAAGGAGAAGGAGGAGAAGCAGAAGCAGAAGGAGAAGCAGAAGCAGAATGAGAAGCAGAAAGAGAAGCAGGAGGAGGACAAGAAGCAGAAGCAGGAGAAGCCGAAAGAGAAGAAGCAGAAGGAGAAGCAGAAGCAGAAGGAGAAGCAGCAGTAGATGTAGAACCAGAAATCCAGGCACGAGAAACAGAAGAAGCAGAAGCAGAAGGAGAAGCAAAAAGAGAAGCAGAAGGAGAAGTAGAAAAAGCAGCAGAAGAAGCAGCAAAACAAGCAGTAGAAGCAGAAGCAGAAAGAGAAGTAGAAGCAGAAGAAGCAGAAGAAGAAGCAGTAGAAGCATAAGAAGCAGAAGCAGGAGAAGCAGAATCAGAAGAATAAGAAGAAGCATAAGAAGCAGAAGCAGAGGGAGAAACAGAAGAAGGAGAAGGAGCAGCAGAAGGTGAAGCAGAAGGAGATGCAGAAGGAGATTCAGAAGCAGAAAGAGAAGCAGAAATAGAAGGAGAAGAAGAAGTAGAAGTTGGAGAATCAGAAGAAGCAGAAGCAGAAAGAGAAGCAGAAGAAGGAGAAGGAGAAGCAGAAGGAGAAGGACAAGTAGGAGAAGCAGAAGAAGCAGAAGCGGGAGAAGCAGAAGAAGAAGAAGAAGAAACAGAAGAAGGAGAAGGAGCAGAAGGAGAAGCAGAAGCAGAAGGAGAAGCAGAAAGAGAAGCAGAAGAAGCAGTAGCAGGAGAAGCAGAAGCAGAAGAAACAGAAGAAGCCGAAGAATCACAAGGAGAACCTGATGCAGAAGGAGAAGCAGAAGCAGCAGAAGCTGGAAAAGCAGAAGCAGAAGAAACCGAACAAGCAGAAGAAGCAGAAGCAGAACGAGAAGCAGAAGAAGAAGAAGGAGAAAGAGAAGGATTAGGAGTAGGAGGAGCAGAAGCAGAATAAGAAGAAGAAAGAGAAGCAGAAGGAGAAACAGAATCAGAAGCAGGAAAAGCAGAAGCAGAAAGAGAAGCACAAGAAGGAGGAATTGAAGGAGAAGGAGAATGAGACGGAGAAGCAGAAGGAGAAGTAGGAGAAGCAGAAGAAGAAGAAACAGGAGAAGCAGAAACAGCAGAAATAGAAAAAGCAGAAGAAGCAGAAGAAGAAGCAGCAGGAGAAGCAGAAGAAGAAGAAGGAGAAGGAGAAAGAGAAGGATTAGGAGTAGGAGAAACAGAAGGATAAGCAGAAGGAGAAGGAGAAGCAGGAGAAGCAGAAGAAGCAGAAGCAGGAGAAGCAGAAGCAGAATGAAAAGCAGAAGAAGGAGAAATTGAAACAGAAGAAGATGCAGAAGGAGAAGCAGAAGCAGAAGTAGAAGCAGAAAATGGAGAAGAAGTAGGAGAAGCATAAGGAGAAACAGAAGGAGAAGCAGGAGAAGCAGAAGCAGGAGAAGCAGAATCAAAAGAAATAGAAGAAGGATAAGAACGAGAAGCAGAAAGAGAAGCAGAAACAGAAGGAGTAGCAGAAATAGAAGCAGAAGAAGCAGAAGCAGAACCTGAAGCAGAAGGAGAATCAGGAGAAGCAGAAGAAGCAGAATCTGGAGAAGAAGGAGAACCAGAAGGAGAAGCAGAAAGAGAAGCAGTTGAAACAGAAGAAGCAGAAGCAGAAGCAGTAGCAGAAGAAGCTGAAGATGCAGAAGCAGATAGAGAAGCAGAAGGAATAGCAGAATAACGACAAGGAGAAACAGAAGGAGAAGAAGAATGAGAAGCAGAAGGAGAAGCAGGAAAAACAGAAGAAGCAGAAACAGACGGAGAAGAAGGAGAAGCAGAAGCAGAAGAAGAAGCAGAAGGAAAAGCACAAGCAGAAGGAGATGCAGAAGGAGTAGCAGGAGAAGCAGAAGAAGCAGAAGCAGAAGGAGAAGAAGAAGGAGAAGAAGCAGAATCAGAAGAAGCAGAAGGAGAAGTAGAAAGAGAAGCCGACGAAGAGAAGCAGAACGAGAAGCAGGAAAGCAGAAGAAGCAGAGCGGGAGAAGCAGAAGAAGAAGAAACAGAAGAAATAGAAGGAGCAGAAGCAGAAGGAGGAGTAGAAGCAGAAGGAGAAGCAGAAAGAGAAGCAGGAAAAGCAGAAGAAGCAGAAGCAGGAGAAGCAGAAGCAGAAGAAACAGGAGAAGGACAAGAAGCAGAAGCAGAAGGAGAAGCAGAAACAGAAGGAGAAGCAGAAAGAGAAGGAGGGGAAGCAATAGAAGCAGAAGCAGGAGAACCAGAAGCATAAGAATCCGAAGAAGCAGAAGCAGAACCTGAAGCAGAAGGAGAAGCAGGAGAAGCAGAAAAAGCAGAATCGGGAGAAGCAGAATGAGAAGCTGAAGGAGAAGCAGAAGCAGAAAGAGAATCAAAAGGAGAAGGAGAAGCGGCAGAAACAGAAGAAGCAGAAGCAGTAGCAGTTGCAGCAGAAGCAGAAGGAGAAGCAAAAGTAAAAGCAGAAGAACGAGAAGGAGAAGGAGAAACAGAAGGAGAAGGAGAAGCAGAAGAAGCTGAAGGAGAAGCAGAAGGAGAAACAGAAGCAGAAGAAGCAGC
>NW_012298217.1:0-4070 GCF_000151885.1 Dipodomys ordii | reverse complement strand
TCAGAGAAGCAGGAGAAGCAGAAGAAGCAGCAGCAGGAGAAGCAGAAGCCGAAGAAGCAGAAGCAGAACCTGAAGCAGAAGGAGAAGCAGGAGAAGCAGAATCTGGAGAAGCAGAAGGAGAAGCAGAAGCAGAAAGAGAAGCAAAAGCAGAAGGAGAAGCAGAAGAAACAGAAGAAGCAGAGGCAGTAGCAGAAGAAGCAGAAGATGCAGAAGGAGAAGCAGAAGGAAAAGCAGAAGAACGAGAAGGAGAAGGAGAAGGAGAAACAGAAGGAGAAGCAGAAAGAGAAGCAGAAGAAGGAGCAGGAGAAGGAAAAGCAGCAGAAGAAGCAGAAAGAGCAGCAGAAGGAGGAGCAGGAGATGCAGAAACAGGAGAAGCATAAGCAGAACAAACAGGAGAAGGACAAGAAGCAGAAGGAGAAGCAGATACAGAAGGAGAAGCAGAAAGAGAAGGAGGGGAAGCAGAAGAAGCTGAAGCAGGAGAAGCAGAAGCATAAGAATCCGAAGAAGCAGAAGGAGAACCTGAAGCAGAAGGAGAAGCAGGAGAAGCAGAAGAAGCAGAATCTGGAGAAGCAGAAGGAGAAGCAGAAGCAGAAAGAGAATCAAAAGCAGAAGGAGAAGCAGAAGAAACAGAAGAAGTAGAAGCAGTAGCAGTTGTAGCAGAAGCAGAACGAGAAGCAGAAGGAAAAGCAGAAGAACAAGAAGGAGAAGGGAAACAGAAGGAGAAGCAGTAGGAGAATAAGAAGGAGAAGCAGAAGAAGGAGAAGGAGAAGCAGAAGCAGAAGAAGATGCAGAAGGAGAAGCAGAAGAAGCAGAAGGAGAAGCAGGAAAAGCAGAAGAAGCAGAAGCAAAAGGAGAAGCAAAAGAAGGAGAAGGAGAAGCAGAGGCAGAAGAAGAAGCATAAGGAGAAGCACAAGCAGAAGGAGATGCAGAAGGAGGAGCAGGAGGAGCAGAAGAAGCAGAAGATGAAGGAGAAGCAGAAGTAGGAGAAGGAGAAGGAGGAGAAGCAGAAGCAGAAGGAGAAGCAGAATGAGAAGCAGAAAGAGAAGCAGGAGAAGCACAAGAAGCAGAAGCAGGAGAAGCCGAAAGAGAAGAAGCAGAAGAAGCAGAATCAGAAGCAGAAGTAGAAGCAGAAGCAGAAGGAGAAGCAGCAGAAGAAGTAGAAACAGAAATTCAGGCAGGAGAAACAGAAGAAGCAGAAGCAGAAGGAGAAGCAAAAAGAGAAGCAGTAGGAGAAGTAGAAGAAGCAGCAGAAGGAGAAGCAGCAGAAGAAGCAGAAAAACAAGCAGGAGAAGCAGAAGCAGAAAGAGAAGTGGAAGCAGAAGAAACAGAAGCAGAAGAAGAAGCAGTAGAAGCACAAGAAGCAGAAGCAGGAGAAGCAGAAGCAGAAGATAAAGAAGAAGCATAAGAAGCAGAAGCAGAGGGAGAAACAAAAGAAGGAGAAAGAGCAGCAGAAGGTGAAGCAGAAGGAGATGCAGAAGGAGAAAGAGAAGCAGGAACAGATGAGAAGAAGAAGGAGAAGTTGGAGAATCAGAAGAAGCAGAAGTAGAAAGAGAAGCAGAAGAAGGAGAAGGAGAAGCAGAAGGAGAAGGACAATTAGGAGAAGCAGAAGAAGCAGAAGCGGGAGAAGCAGCAGCAGAAGAAGAAGAAACAGAAGAAGGAGAAGGAGCAGAAGGAGAAGCAGAAGCAGAAGGAGAAGCAGAAAGAGAAGCAGAAGAAGCAGTAGCAGGAGAAGCAGAAGCAGAAGAAACAGAAGAAGCCCAAGAACCAGAAGGAGAACCTGAAGCAGAAGGAGAAGCAGAAGCAGCAGAAGCTGGAAAAGCAGAAGCAGAAGAAACAGAACAAGCAGAAGAAACAAAAGCAGAACGAGAAGCAGAAGAAGAAGAAGGAGAAAGAGAAGGATTAGGAGTAGGAGGAGCAGAAGCAGAATAAGAGGCAGAAAGAGAAGCAGAAGGAGAAGCAGAAGGATTAACAGAAGAAGCAGAAGCAGGAGAAGCAGAAGCAGAAGAAGATTGAGAAGCACAAGAAGGAGAAATTGAAGAAGAAGGAGAATGAGACGGAGAAGCAGAAGGAGAAGTAGGAGAAGCAGAAGAAGGAGAAGCAGGAGAAGCAGAAGCAGAAGAAACAGAAGAGCAGAAGCAGAAGCAGAAGGAGAAGCAGAAACAGAAGGAGAAGCAGAAGAAGCAGAAGCTGAAGCAGAAGAAACAGAAAAAGCAGAAGAAGAAGCAGCAGGAGAAGCAGAAGAAGAAGAAGGAGAAAGAGAAGGATTAGGCGTAGGAGAAACAGAAGGATAAGCAGAAGCAGAAAGAGAAGGAGAAGGAGAAGCAGGAGAAGCAGAAGGAGCAGAAGCAGGAGAAGCAGAAGCATAATGAAAGGCAGAAGAAATTGAAACAGAAGAAGATGCAGAAGGAGAAGCAGAAGCAGTAGTAGAAGCAGAAGAAGGAGAAGGAGAAGGAGAAGCATAAAGAGAAACCGAAGGAGAAGCAGGAGAAGCAGAAGCAGGAGAAGCAGAATCAGAAGAAATAGAAGATGGAGAAGAAGCAGAAGCAGAAAGAGAAGCAGAAACAGAAGGAGAATCAGAAATACAAGCAGAAGAAGCCGAAGAAGCAAAAGGAGAACCTGATGCAGAAGGAGAAGCTGGAGAAGCAGAAGAAGAAGAATCTGGAGAAGAAGAAGGAGAACCAGAAGGAGAAGCAGAAGCAGAAAGAGAAGCAAAAGCAGAAGGAGAAGCCGAAGAAACAGAAGAAGCAGAATCAGTAGCAGAAGAAGCTGAAGATGCAGAAGCAGAAAGAGAAGCAGAAGGAATAGCAGAAGAACGAGAAGGAGAAACAGAAGGAGAAGCAGAAGGAGAACCAGGAAAAGAAGAAGAAGCAGAAGCAGACGGAGAAGCAGAAGAAGGAGAAGGAGAAGCAGAAGCAGAAGAAGAAGCAGAAGGAAAAGCACAAGCAGAAGGAGATGCAGAAGGAGAAGCAGGAGAAGCAGAAGAAACAGAAGCAGAAGGAGAAGAAGAAGGAGAAGAAGCAGAATCAGAAGAAGCAGAAGCAGAAATAGAAAGAGAAGCCGACGAAGAGAAGAAGAACGAGAAGCAGGAGACAGAAGAAGCAGAAGCGGGAGAAGCAGAAGAAGAAGAAACAGAAGAAGGAGAAGGAGCAGAAGGAGAAGCAGAAAGAGAAGCAGGAAAAGCCGAAGAAGCAGAAGCAGGAGAAGCAGAAGCAGAAAACAGGAGAAGGACAAGAAGCAGAAGCAGAAGGAGAAGCAGAAACAGAAGGAGAAGCAGAAAGAGAAAGAGGGGAAGCAGAAGAAGCAGAAGCAGGAGAAGCAGAAGCATAAGAATCCGAAGAAGCAGAAGCAGAACCTGAAGCAGAAGGAGAAGCAGGAGAAGCAGAAGAAGCAGAATCTGGAGAAGCAGAATGAGAAGCTGAAGTAGAAGCAGAAGCAGAAGCAGAAAGAGAATCAAAAGCAGAAGGAGAAGCAAAAAAACAGAAGAAGCAGAAGCAGTAGCAGTTGCAGCAGAAGCAGAAGAGAAGCAGAAGGAAAAGCAGAAGAACTAGAAGGAGAAGGAGAAACAGAAGGAGAAGCAGAAGGAGAATCAGAAGGAGAAGCAGAAGAAGCAGAAGGAGAAGCACAAGGAGAAGCAGAAGCAAAAGAAGCAGCAGAAGGAGAAGCAGAAGCAGAAGAAGATGCAGAAGGAGAAGCAGGAGAAGCAGAAGAAGCAGAAGCAAAAGGAGAAAGAGAAGGAGAAGAAGGAGAAGCAGAAGTAGAATCAGAAGAAGCAGAAGAAGAAGAAGAAGCAAAACAAACAGAAGAAGGAGAAGAGCAGAAGCAGAAAGAAAAGCAGAAGCAGAAGGAGAAGCAGAATGAGAAGCAGGAGAAGCAGAAGAAGCAGGAGAAGCAGAAGCAGAAGAACCAGGAAAAGCCGAAGAAGCAGAATCTGAAGCAGAAGGAGAAACAGAAGAAGCACAATCTGAAGCAGAATCAGAAGAAACAGAAATAGTAGAATAAGCAGAAGCAAAAGCAACATGAGAAGCAGAAGAAGAAGACGGAGAATTCGAAAGAGAAGGATTAGGAGTAGG
>NW_012298216.1:0-4071 GCF_000151885.1 Dipodomys ordii | reverse complement strand
GGACACAGTGCGACACAGGGAGGACAAATCGTGAGACGTAGCGGGGGACAGAGCGGGAGACAGCGGGGGACACAGCGAGGACACAGCAGGACACAGCGGGACACAGCAGGGACAAACGGGACACAGCGGGACACAGCGGGGGACATAGCGGGACACAGCGGGGGACACTGAGGGATACAGCGGGACACAGCGTCGATACAGCGGGGATACAGCGTTACACAGCGTGGTACACATCTGTGGACACAACGGGACACAGTTGGGGCACAGCGGGACACAGCGGAACACAGTGGGACACAGCGGGGACAAAGCGTGAGACACAGCGGGGGACAGAGCGGGACACAGCGGGGAACACAGAGAGGACACAGCGGGACACACCGGGGGAAACAGCGGGACACAGCGGTGGACACAGGGGGAGAGAGCGGGGGACACAGCGGGACACAGCGGTGGAAACAGCGGGACACAGCGGTGGACCCAGCGAGGACCCAGCTGGACCCAGCGGGACACAGTGTCGATACAGCTGGGATACAGCCTTACACAGCGTGGTACACATCTGTGGACACAACGGGACACAGTGGGGGCACAGCAGGATACAGCGGGACACAGTGGGACACAGCGAGGACAAATCGTGAGACGAAGCGGGGGACAGAGCGGGAGACAGCTGGGGACACAGCGAGGACACAGCAGGACACAGCGGGACACAGCAGGGAACACAGCGAGGACACAGCAGGACCCAGCGGGACCCAGCGTAGATACAGCGGGGATACAGCGTTACACAGTGTGGTACAAATCTGTGGACACAAGGGGACACAGTGGGGGCACAGCGGGACAGAGCGGGACACAGTGGGGACACAGCGAGGACAAATCGTGAGACACAGCGGGGGACAGAGCGGGAGACAGCGGGGGACACAGCGAGGACACAGCAGTACACAGCGGGACACAGCAGGGACAGAGCGGGACACAGCGGGACACAGCTGGGGACACAGCGGGGGACACAGCGGGACACAGCGGAGGACTCAGCGAGGACACAGCGGGACACAGTGGGGGACACAGCGAGGAAACAGCGGGGGACACAGCGGGGGACAGTGCGGGACACAGCGGGGAACACAGCGAGAACACAGCGGGACCCAGCGGGACACAGCGTCGATACAGCGGGGACACAGCGTTACACAGCGTGGTACACAGCTGTGGACACAACGGGACACAGTGGGGGCACAGCGGGACACAGCGGAACACAGTGGGACACAGCGGGGACAAAGCGGGAGACACAGCGGGGGACAGAGCGGGAGACAGCGGGGGACACAGCGAGGACACAGCGGGACATAGCGGGGGAAACTGCGGGACACAGCGGTGGACACAGGGGGAGAGAACGGGGGACACAGCGGGACACAGCGGTGGAAACAGCGGGACACAGCGGTGGACCCAGCGAGGACCCAGCGGGACCCAGCGGGACACAGCGTCGATACAGCTGGGATACAGCCTTACACAGCGTGGTATACATCTGTGGACACAACGGGACGAAGTGGGGGCACAGCGGGACAGAGCGGGACACAGTGGGACACAGCGAGGACAAATCGTGAGACACAGCGGGGGACAGAGCGGGAGACAGCGGGGGACACAGCGGGGACACAGCAGTACACAGCGGGACACAGCAGGGACAGAGCGAGACAGAGCGGGACACAGCGGGACACAGCGGGGGACACAGCGGGACACAGCGGAGGACCCAGCGAGGACACAGCGGGACACAGTGGGGGACACAGCGAGGACACAGCAGGGGACACAGCGGGGGACACTGCGGGACACAGCGGGGAACACAGCGAGAACACAGCGGGACCCAGCGGGACACAGCGTCGATACAGCGTTACACAGTGTGGTTCACATCTGTGGACACAACGGGACACAGTGGGGGCAGAGCGGGACACAGTGAGACACAGCGAGGACAAATCGTGAGACATAGCGGGGGACAGAGCGGGAGACAGCGGGGGACACAGCGAGGACACAGCATGACACAGCGGGACACAGCAAGGGAACACGGCGAGGACACAGCGGGACCCAGCGGGACCCAGCGTCGATACAGCGGGGATACAGCGTTACACAGTGTGGTACAAATCTGTGGACACAAGGGGACACAGTGGGGGCACAGCGGGACTCAGCGGGACACGGTGGGACACAGCGAGGACAAATCGTGAGACACAGCGGGGGACAGAGCGGGAGACAGCGTGGGACACAGCGAGGACACAGCAGTACGCAGCGGGACACAGCAGGGACAGAGCGGGACAGAGCGGGACACAGTGGGGGACACAGCGAGGAAAAAGCGGGGGACACAGCGGGGGACACTGCGGGACACAGCGGGGAACACAGCGAGGACACAGCGGGACCCAGCGGGACACAGCGTCGATACAGCAGGGAGACAGCGTTACACAGCGTGGTTCCCATCTGTGGACACAACGGGACACAGTGGGGGCAGAGCGGGACACAGTGGGACACAGCAAGGACAAATCGTGAGACGTAGCAGGGGACAGAGCAGGAGACAGCGGGGGACACAGCGAGGACACAGCAGGACACAGCGGGACACAACAGGGACACAGCGGGACACAGCGGGACACAGCGGGGGACACAGTGGGACACAGCGGGGGACCCAGCAAGGACACAGCGGGACACAGCGGGGAACACAGCGAGGACACAGCGGGGGACACAGCGGGGGACAATGCGGGACACAGCGGGACACAGCGTCGATACAGCGTCGATACAGCGGGGATACAGCGTTACACAGCGTGGTACACAGTTGTGGACACAACGGGACACAGTGGGGTCACAGCGGGACACAGCAGAACACAGTGGGACACATCGGGGACAAAGCGTGAGACACAGCGTGGGACAGAGCGGGAGACAGAGGGGGACACAGCGAGGACATAGCAGGACACAGCGGGACACAACAGGGACAGAGTGGGACACAGCGGGACACAGCGGGGGACACAGTGGGACACAGCGGGGGACCCAGCGAGGACACAGCGGGACACAGCGGGGAACACAGCGAGGACACAGCGGGGGACACAGCGGGGGACACTGCGGGACACAGCAGGACACAGCGTCGAAACAGCGGGGACACAGCGTTACACAGCCTGGTACACAGCTGTGGACACAACGGGACACAGTGGGGTCACAGCGTGACACAGCGGAACACAGTGGGACACATCGGGGACAAAGCGTGAGACACAGCGTGGGACAGAGCGGGAGACAGAGGGGGACACAGCAGGACACAGAGGGGGAAACAGCGGGACACAGCGGTAGACAAAGGGTGACAGAGCGGGGGACACAGCGGGACACAGCGGTGGAAAGAGCGGTGCACAGCGGTGGACACAGAGAGGACCCAGCGGGACACAGCGTCGATACAGCGGGGACAGAGTGGGCCACAGCGGGACACAGCAGGAACAAAGCAGTAGACACAGCAGGACACAGCCGGGACACAGCAGGGGACACAGAGGGACACAGCCGGGGACACAGGGAGGACAGAGCAGGACACAGCGGGGACACAGCAGGGACTCAGCAGGGGACACAGCGGGGGACACAGCGGGACACCACGGGACACAGCGGAACACAGCGGGGACAAGGAGGAGACAGAGCAGGACACAGCGAGGACACAGCGGGACAAAGCAGGGTACACAGCAGGGGACACAGCGGGACACAGCGGGACACAGCGGGGGACACAGCGGGACACAGCGGGGGACACAGGGAGGACACAGCGGGATACAGCGGGGGACACAGCGAGGACACAGCGGGGGACACACCGGGGAACACAGCGGAACACAGCAGGGAACACAGCGAGGACACAGCGGGACCCAGCAGGACACAGCGTCGATACAGCGGGGATACAGCGTTACACAGTGTGGTACACATCTGTGGACACAAGGGGACACAGTGTGGGCACAGCGGGACACAGCGGGACACAGTGGGACAAAGCAAGGACAAATCGTGAGACACAGCGAGGGACAGAGCTCGAGACAGCGGGGGACACAGCTAGGACACAGCAGGGCACAGCGGGAAACAGCAGGGACAGAGCGGGACACAGCGGGA
>NW_012298215.1:0-4071 GCF_000151885.1 Dipodomys ordii | reverse complement strand
TCATCCGCTGT
Source organism: Dipodomys ordii (assembly GCF_000151885.1). NCBI lineage: Eukaryota > Metazoa > Chordata > Mammalia > Rodentia > Heteromyidae > Dipodomys > Dipodomys ordii. The sequence goes on along the minus strand of NW_012298215.1, from coordinate 4,060 downwards.
TTCTCGCTGTGTCCCGCTGTGTCCCGCTGTGATCCTGCTGATTCCCGCTGTGTCCTCGCTGTGTCCCCTGCTGTGTCCTGCTCTGTTCCCTGCTGTGTCACCCACTTTGTCCCCATTGTGCTCCGCTGTGTCCTGCTGTGTCCCGATGTGTCCCGCTATGTCCCCCACTGTGTCCCGTTGTGTCCCCAGCTGTGTACCCCGCTGTGTCCTGCTGTGTCCCCGCTGTATCGGTGCTGTGTCCCGCTGGGTCCCGCTGTGTCCTCTCTGTGTACCCCGCTGTGTCCCACTGTGTCCCCCTCTGTGTCCCTCGCTGTGTCCCGCTGTGTCCTCCCTGTGTCCCCTGCTGTGTCCTGCTGTGTCCCCCGCTGTGTCCCGCTGTGTACCCTGCTGTGTCACTCGCTGTGTCCCTGTTGTGCCCCGCTGTGTCCCGCTGTGTCCCACTGTGTCCTGCTGTGTCCCCTGCTGAGTCCCGCTGTGTACCCACTGTGTCCCAATGTGTCCTCGCTGTGTCCCCTGCTGTGTCCCGCTGTGTCCTCGCTGTGTGCCCCGCTGTGTCCCGCTGTGTCCCTCTGTGGCCCCTGCTGTATCCCCTGCTCTGTCCCACTGTGTCACCCAATGTGTCCCGGCTGTGTCCCCGCCGTGTCCCGCTGTATTCCACTGTGTCCCCCGCTGTGTCCCGCTTTGTCCCCCCTGTGTCCCTCGCTGTGTCCCGCTGTGTCCCCCGCTGTGTCCCGCTGTGTCCACGTTGTCCCCTGGTGGGTCCCTGCTGTCCCCTTCTGTGTCCCCGCTGTACCCGCTGTGTCCCGCTGTGTCCCTCTGTGTTCCCCACTGTGTCCCTCTGTATTCCCCGCTGTGACCCGCTGTGTCCCACGCTGTGTCCCGCTGTGTCCCCTGCTGTGTCCCTGCTGTGTCCCGCTGTGTCCCCCTGTGTCCCGCTGTGACCCTGCTGAGTCCTGCTGTTTCCCTGCTGTGTCCCGCTTTGTCGTCGCTGTGTCCCCCGCTGTGTCCCACTATATCCCCCGCTGTGTCCCGCTGTGTCCCGCTGTGACCCCCGCTTTGTCCCCGCTGTGTCCCGCTGTGTCCTCACTGTGTCCCCCGTGTGTCCCGCTGTGTACCCCGCTGTGTCCCTCTGTGTCCCGCTCTGTCCCCACTGTGTCCCGATGTGTCCCGCTGTGTCCCCGCTGTGTGCCCACTGTGTCCTGCTGTGTACCCCACTGTGTCCAGCGGTGTCACCGCTGTGTCCCGCTCTGTCCTTTCTCTGTCCCCCGCTGTCACCTGCTCTGTCCCCCGCTGTGTCCCGCTGTGTCCCACTATGTCCCCTGCTTTGTGCCACTGTTTCCCCACAGTGTCCCCGCTGTGTCCTGTTGTGTCACATTGTGTCCCGTGGTGTTCCACTTTGTCCCCTCCTGTGTCCCCCGCTGAGTGCCGCTTTGTCCCCGTTGTGTCCCGCTGTGTCCCCCGCTCTGTCCCCTGCTGTGTTCCGCTGTGTCCACCTCTGTGTCCCGCTGTGTCCTGCTGTGTCCCCCGCTGTGTCCCGCTGTATTCCCCTGTATTCCGTGAGTGTCCCGTTTGTCACCCGCTGTGTCCCCTGCTGAGTCCCCGCTTTGTCCCCGCTGTGACCCCCTGTGTCCCGCTGTGTCCCGCTGTGTCCCGCTATGGCCCCCACTGTGTCCCGTTGTGTCCCCAGCTATGTACCCCGCTGTGTCCCCGCTGTATCGACGCTGTGTCCCGCTGGGTCCCGCTGTGTACTGCTGTGTCCCACGCTGAGTCCCGCTGTGTCCCCACTGTTTCCCAATGTGTTCTCACTGTGTCCCCCGCTGTGTCCCGCTCTGTCAACCCTGTGTCCCCCGCTGTGTCCCGCTCTGTCCCTCTGTTTCCCTTGCTGTGTCCCCTGCTCTGTCCCACTGTGTCCCCCGCTGTGTCCCTGCTGTGTCCCCGCTCTGTCCCACTGTGTCCCGCTGTGTCTCCCGCTGATTCCCGCTGTGTCCCAGATGTGTCCCGCTGAGTCCTCGCTGTGTCCCCTGCTGTGTCCCGCTTTGTTCCCCCTGTGTCGCCCGCTGTGTCCCGCTGTGTCCCCCGCTGTGTCCCGCTGTGTCCCCTGCTGTGTCCCCGAGGTGTCCCGCTGTGTCCCGCTGTGACCGTGTTGAGTCCCGCTGTGTCCCCGCTGTGTCCCGCTTTGTCATCGCTGTGTCCCACGCTGTGTCCCGCATTGTCCCCCCGTGTCCCCCACTGTGTCCCGCTTGTCCCCCTTTGTGTCCCGCTGTGTCCCCTGCTGTGTCCCAACTGTGTCCTGCTGTGTTCCGCTGTGTCACGCTGTGTCCTCGCTGTGTCTCCCGCAGTGTCCCGCAGTGTCCCCCCTTTGTCCCCCGCTGTGTCCCGCTGGGTCCCTCTGTGTCCTCTGCTGTGTACCCTGCTCTGTCCCACTGTGTCCCCCGCTGTGTCCCGCTGTGTCCCGCTGTGTAATGCTGTGTCCTGCTGTGTCCCCCACTGAGTCCAGCTGTGTCACCTCTGTGTCCCAATTTGTCCTCGCTGTGTCCCCAGCTGTGTCCCGCTGGGTCCCTCTGTGTCCCCTGCTGTGTACCCTGCTCTGTCCCACTGTGTCCCCCGCTGTGTCCCGCTGTGTCCCGCTGTGCACTGCTGTGTCCCCCGCTGAGTCCCGCTGTGTCCCCGCTGTGTCCCAATGTGTCCTCGCTGTGTCCTCCGCTGTGTCCCACTGTGTCCCCTCTGTGTCCCCCGATGTGTCCACTGCTGTGTCCACCGCTCTGTCCCCACTGTGTCCCACTGTGCCCCGCTGTGTTCTCGCTGTGTGCCCGCTGTGTCCCGCTGTGTACCCTACTGTGTCCAGCTGTGTCACCCCTGTGTCACGCTGTGTCCCCTCTCTGTTCCCCGCTGTCCCCTGCTGTGTCCCCCGCTATGTCCCGTTGTGTCCCGCTGTGTCCCCTGCTTTGTCCCACTGTGTCCCCGCAGTGTCCCCGCTGTGTCCCGATGTGTCACACTGTGTCCCGTGGTGTTCCGCTTTGTCCCCTGCTGTGTCCCCCGCTGAGTCCCACGCTGTGTACCACTGTGTCACCACTGTGTCCCCTGCTGTGTGCCGCTGTGTTCCGCTGTGTCCCCCGCTGTGTTCCCCGTTGTGTCCCGCTGTGTCCCCGGCTGTGTCCTCGCTGTGTCCCGCTGTGTCCCGCTGTGTCCTCGCTGTGTCCCCCGCTGTGTCCTGCTCTGTTCCCCGCTGTGTCTCGCGCTTTGTCCCCGCTGTGCCCCGCTGTGTCCCGCTGAGTCCCAGTGTGTCCCGCTATGTCCCCCACTGTGTCCCCTTGTGTCCCCAGCTGTGTACCCCGCTGTGTCCCGCTGTGTCCCCGCTGTATCGACGCTGTGTCCCGCTGGGTCCCGCTGTGTCCTCTCAGTGTACCCCGCTGTGTCCCACTGTGTCCCCCGCTGTGTCCCTTGCTGTGTTCCGCTGTGTCCCCCACTGTGTCCCGCTGTTTCCTCCCTGTGTCCCCTGCTCTGTCCTGCTGTGTCCTGCTATGTACCCCGGTGTGTCCCGCTGTGTCCCCTGCTGTGTCCCTCGCTGTGTCCCTGCTGTGCCCCGCTGTGTCCCGCTGTGTCCCGCTGTGTCCCTCTGTGTCCCCTGCTGTGTCCCTGCTGTGTCCCACTGTGTCCCCTGCTGTGTCCCTGCTGTGTCCGCGCTGTGTGCCCACTGTGTTCCGGTTTGTACCCCGCTGTGTCCAGCTGTGTCACCGCTGTGTTCCATTCTGTCCACTCTCTGTCCCCCGCTATCCCCTGCTGTGTCCCCCGCTGTGTCCCGCTGTGTCCCCCACTTTTTCCCGCTGTGTCCCCGCAGTATCGCCGCTGTGGCGCGATGTGTCACACTGTGTCCCGTGGTGTCCCGCTTTGTCCCCTGCTGTGTTCCCCACTGAGTCCCGCTTTGTCCCCATTGTGTCCCACTGTATCCCGCTGTGTTCCGAGGTGTCCCGTTTGTCCCCCGCTGAGTCCCCGCTGTGTCCCCGCTGTGTCCCGCTGTGTCCTCGCTGTGTCCCCCGCTGTGTCCTGCTCTGTTCCCTGC
>NW_012298214.1:0-4071 GCF_000151885.1 Dipodomys ordii | reverse complement strand
GTCACACTGTGTCACACTGTGTCCCGTGTTGTCCCGCTTTGGTCCCCCGGTGTGACCTCGCTGTGTTTCTCGCTTTGTCCCGCTGTGTACCCTTCTGTGTCCCACGCTGTGTCCCGCTGTGTACCCCACTGTGTCCAGCTGGGTCCTCTCTTTGTCCCTCGCTGTCTCCTGCTTTGTCCTACGCTGTGTCCCGCTGTGACCCGCTGTGTCCTCGCTGTGTCCCCTGCTGTGTCCCGCTGTGTTCCCCGCTGTAACCCGCTGTGTCCCGCTGTGTCCCCCACTGTGTCCCTGCTGTCTCCCCGCTGTGTCCCACTGTGTCCCGCTGTGTCCCGCTGTGCCCCCACTGTGTCCCGTTGTGTCCACAGTATGTACCACGCTATGTAACGCTGCCTCCCCGCTGTATCGACACTGTGTCCCGTTGTGTCCCGCTGTGTCCTCGCTGTGTTCCCCACTGTGTCCCGCTGTGTCCCCCGCTGTGTCCCCCGCTGTGTCCTCGCTGTGTCCCCTGTTGTGTCCCGCTGTGTCCTCACTGTGTAGCCCACTGTGTCCCGCTGTGTCCCCCGCTGTCCCCCGCTGTTTCCCGCTGTGTCCCGCTGTGTCCCCCGCTTTATCTTGCTGTGTCCCGCAGTGTCCCTGCTGTGTCCCGCTGTGTAACACTGTGTCCCGTGGTGTCCCATTTTGTCCCACGCTGTGTCCCCAGCTGCGTCCCCTCTGTGTCGCCGCTGTGTCCCCTCTCTGTCCTCTACTGTCCCCCGCTGTGTCCCCCGCTGTGTCCCCCACTGTGACCCGCTATGTCCCGCTGTGTCCCCCGCTGTTTCCCCACTGTGTGCCCCCTGTGTCCCACTGTGTACCCCGCTGTGTCCAGCTGTGTTCCCGCTGTGTCCCGCTGTGACCCGCTGTGTTCCCAGCTGTGTCCCGCTGTGTACCCCTCTGTGTCCCCCTCTGTGTCCCGCTGTGTTCCCCGCTGTGTACCGCTGTGTCCCCCGCTGTGTCCCTGCTGTGTCCCCGCTGTGTCCTGCTGTATACTGCTGTGTCCCCCGCTGAGTCACGCTGTGTCCCCGCTGTGTCCTGCGGTGTTCCCCATGTGTCGCCCGCTGTGTCCCACTGTGTCCCACTGTGTCCCCCACTGTTTCCCCCGCTGTGTCCGGCTGTGTCCCCCGCTGTGTCCCTCAGTGTCCACTGCTGTGTCCCCACTGTGTCCCGCTTTTTCCCCGGCTGTGTCCCGCTGTGTCTTCACTGTGTCCCCCGCTGTATCCCGCTGTGTCCTCGCTGTGTCCCCAGCTGTGTCCCGTTGTGTCCCCCGCTTTGTCCCGCTGTGTCCCACTGTGTCCCCGCTGTGTCCCGCTGTGTCCCGCTGTGTCCCCGGTGTGCCGGCTGTGTCCCGCTGTGTACCCCGCTGTGTCCAGCTATGTCACCGCTGTGTCCCGCTGTGGCCCATCTCTGTCTCCGCTGTCCCCCGCTGTGTCCTCCGCTGTGTGCCACTGTGTCCCGCTATGTCCCCCGCTTTGTCCTGCTGTGTCCCCGCAGTGTCCTACTGGGTCCCGCTGTGTCCTCCCTGTGTCCCCCGCTGTGTACCGCTGTGTCCGCCATTGTGTCCCGCTGTGTCTACTGCTTTGTCCCCACTGTGTCCCGCTGTGTCCCGCTGTGTCCTCGCTGTGTCCCACGCTGTGTTCCGCTGTGGCCTCGCTTTTTTCCCCGCTGTGTCCCGCTGTGTACGCCTCTGTGTCCCCCGCTGTGTCTCGCTGTGTCCCCCGCTGTGTCCATGCTCTTTCCCCTCTGTGTCCCGCTGTGTCCCGCTGTGTACTTCTGTGTCCCCCGCTGAGTCCCGCTGTGTCCCAATGTGTCCTCGCTCTGTCCCCCGCTGTGTACCTCTGTGTCCTTCCTGTGTCCCACGCTGTGTCCCACTGTGTCCCCGCTGTATCCCCCGCTATGTCCCGCTTTGTCCCCCGCTATGTCCCGCTCTGTCCTTGCTGTGTCCCCCACTGTGTGCCGCTGTGTCCTCGCTGTTTCCCAGCTGTGTCCCTGCTGTGTCCCTCTGTGTACCCCGCTGTGTCCAGCTTTGTACCCGCTGTGTCTCGCTTTGTCCCACGCTCTGTCCCACACTGTGTTCCGCAGTGTCCCCCGCTGTGTCCCACTGTGTCCCCCGCTGTGTCCCGCTGTGTCCCCCGCTGAGTCCCCGTTGTGTCACCGCTGTGTCCCGCTGTGTCCTCGCTGTGTCCCCTGCTTTCTCCCTCTCTGTCCCCCGCTGTGTCTCACGCTTTGTCCCTGCTGTGTCCCACTGTGTCCCGCTGTGTCCGGCTGTGCCCCCACTGTGTCCCGTTGTGTCCAAAGCTGTGTACCACGCTGTGTAACGCTGTGTCCCCGCTGTATCGACGCTGTGTCCCGCTGTGTCCTCGCTGTGTTCCCCACTGTGTCCTGCTGTGTCCCCCGCTGTGTCCCCCGCTGTGTCCTCGCTGTGTCCCCTGCTGTGTCCCGCTGTGTCCTCACTGGGTCCCCAACTGTGTCCCGCTGTGTCCCCTGCTGTGTCGCGCTGTGTCCGGCTGTGTACCGCTCTGTCCTCGCTGTGTCCCGCTGTGTCCCGCTGTGTCCCCGCTGTGTGCCTGCTGTGTCCCGCTGTGTCTGCCACTTTGTCCCGCTGTATCCCACTGTGTCCCCGCTGTGTCCCGTTGTGTCCCACTGTGTCCCCGCTGTGTGCCCGCTGTGTCCCTCTGTGTACCCCGCTGTGTCCCGCTGTGTCCCGCTGTGTCACACTGTGTTCCGTGTTGTCCCGCTTTGTCCCCCGCTGTGACCTTGCTTTGTTTCCCGATGTGTCCCGCTGTGTACCACTCTGTGACCCCGCTGTGTCCCGCTCTGTACCCGCTGTGTCCCGCTATGTTCCCGCAGTGTCCTCGCTGTGTCCCGCTGTGTCCCGCTGTGTCCCCTCTGTATCGACGCTGTGTCCTGCTGGGTCCCGCTGTGTCCTCGATGTGTTCCTCGTTGTGTCCCGCTGTGTCCCCCGCTGTGTCCCCCGCTGTGTCCCTGCTGTGTCCCTGCTGTGTCCCCGCTGTGTCCCGCTGTGTCCCGCTTTGTCCTCGCTGTGTCCCAAGCTGTGTACCGCTGTGTCCCCCGCTGTGTCCCGCTGTGTCCTGCTGTGTCCCCGCTTTGTCCCACTGTGTCCCCCGCTGTGTCCCGCTGTGTACCGCTGTGTCCCGCTGCGTCCTGCTGTGTCCACGCTGTGTTCCCGGCTGTGTCCCGCTGTGTACCCCTCTGTGTCCCCCGCTGTGTCCCGCTGTGTCCCCCGCTGTGACCCGCTGTGTCCCGCTTTGTCCCCCGCTGTGTCCCCACTGTGTGCCCCTTGTGTCCCGCTGTGTACCCCGCTGTGTCCAGCTGTGTTCCCGCTGTGTCCCGCTGTGTCCCCTCTCTGTCCCCTGCTGTCCCCCTTAGTGTCTCCCGCTGTGTCCCCTCTCTGTCCCCTGCTGTCCCCCGCTGTGTCTCCCACTGTGTCCCGCTGTGTCCCGCTGTGTCGCCCGCTTTGTCCCGCTGTGCCCCTGCAGTGTCCCCGCTGTGTCACACTGTGTCACACTGTGTCCCGTGTTGTCCCGCTTTGACCCCCGATGAGACCTCGCTGTGTTTGTCGCATTGTCCCGCTTTGTACCCTTCTGTGTCCCCCGCTGTGTCCCGCTGTGTACCCCGCTGTGTCCAGCTGGGTCCTCTCTTTGTCCCTCGCTGTCTCCTGCTTTGTCCCACGCTGTGTCCTGCTGTGACCCGCTGTGTCCTGGCTGTGTCCCCTGCTGTGTCCCGCTGTGTTCCCCGCTGTGACCCGCTGTGTCCCGCTGTGTCCCCCACAAAAAACCTGCTGTATCCCCGCTGTGTCCCACTGTGTCGCGCTGTGTCCTGCTGTGCCCCCACTGTGTCCCGTTGAGTCCACAGTGTGTACCATGATATGTAACGCTGCCTCCCCGCTGTATCGACGCTGAGTCCCGTTGTGTCCTGCTGTGTCCTCACAGGGTAGCACAATGTGTCCCGCTGTGTCCCCCGCTGTCCCCAAAATGAGTCTCAACTGTGTCAAGCTGAGTCCCCCGCTTTATCTTG
>NW_012298213.1:0-4071 GCF_000151885.1 Dipodomys ordii | reverse complement strand
TCTGGAGAAGAAGAAGGAGAACCAGAAGGAGAAGCAGAAGCAGAAAGAGAAGCAAAAGCAAAAGGAGAAGGAGAAGCAGAAGGAGAAGCAGAAGAAACAGAAGAAGCAGAATCAGTAGCAGAAGAAGCTGAAGATGCAGAACCAGAAAGAGAAGCAGAAGGAATAGCAGAAGAACGAGAAGGAGAAACAGAAGGAGAAGCAGAAGGAGACGCAGGAAAAGCAGAAGAAACAGAAGCAGACGGAAAAGAAGGAGAAGGAGAAGGCGAAGCAGAAGAAGAAGCAGAAGGAAAAGAACAAGCAGAAGGAGATGCAGAAGGAGAAGCAGGAGATGCAGAAGAAGCAGAAGCAAAAGGAGAAGAAGAAGGAGAAGAATCAGAATCAGAAGAAGCAGAAGCAGAAATAGAAAGAGAAGCCGACGAAGAGAAGCAGAACGAGAAGCAGGAGAAGCAGGAGAAACAAAAACGGGAGAAGCAGAAGAAGAAGAAACAGAAGAAGGAGAAGGAGCAGAAGCAGAAGGAGAAGCAGAAAGAGAAGCAGGAAAAGCAGAAGAAGCAGAAGCAGGAGAAGCAGAAGGAGAAGAAACAAGAGGAGGACAAGAAGCAGAAGCAGAAGCAGAAGGAGAAGCAGAAACAGAAGGAGAAGCCGAAAGAGAAAGAGGGGAAGCAGAAGAAGCAGAAGCAGGAGAAGTAGAAGCATAAGAATCCGAAGAAGCAGAAGCAGAACCTGAAGCAGAAGGAGAAGCAGGAGAAGCAGAAGAAGCCGAATCTGGAGAAGCAGAATGAGAAGCTGAAGTAGAAGCAGAAGCAGAAGCAGAATGAGAATCAAAAGCAGAAGGAGAAGCAGAAGAAACAGAAGAAGCAGAAGGAGTAGCAGTTGCAGCAGAAGCAGAAGGAGAAGCAGAAGGAATCTGGAGAAGCAGAATGAGAAGGAGAAGGAGAAACAAAAGGAGAAGCAGAATGAGAACCAAAAGCAGAAGGAGAAGCAGAAGAAACAGAAGAAGCAGAAGCAGTAGCGGTTGCAGCAGAAGCAGAAGGAGAAGCAGAAGGAAAAGCAGAAGAACGAGAAGGAGAAGGAGAAGCAGAAGGAGAATCAGAAGGAGAAGCAGAAGAAGCAGAAGGAGAAGCAGAAGGAGAAACAGAAGCAGAAGAAACATCAGAAATAGAAGCAGAAGCAGAAGAAGATGCAGAAGGAGAAGCAGGAGAAGCAGAAGCAGAATGAGAAGCAGAAAGAGAAGCAGTAGAAGCAGAAGAAGCAGGAAAAGCAGAAGCAGAGGAAAGAGAAGAAGACGAAGAAGAAGAAGAAGCATAAGGAGAAGCATAAGGAGAAGCATAAGGAGAAGTATAAGGAGAAGCAGTAGAAGCAGAAGAAGCAGAAGCAGGAGAAGCAGAAGCAGAAGAAAAAGAATAAGCAAAAGAAGCAGAAGCAGAAGCAGTGGGAGAAGCAGAAGAAGGAGAAGGAGCAGCAGAAGGAGAAGTTGAAGCAGAAAGAGAAGCAGAAACAGAAGGAGAACAAGAAGGAGAAGCAGGAGAACCAGAAGAAGCAGGAGAAGAAGAAGCAGAAGAAACAGGAGAAGCCGAAGAAGCAGAAGCAGAATCTGAAGCAGGAGAAACAGAAGAAGCACAATCTGAAGCAGAAGCAGAAGAAACAGAAATAGTAGAATAAGCAGAAGCAGAAGCACCAGGACATGCAGAAGAACAAGAAGGAGAAGGCGAAAGAGAAGGATTAGTATTAGGAGAAGCAAAAGGATAAGCTGAAGCAGAAAGAGACGCAGAAGGAGAAGCAGCACGAGAAGTAGGAGAAGCAGGAGAAGCAGAAGCAAGAGAAGCAGAAGAAACAGAAGAACGCAGAAGCAGAATGAGAAGCAGAAGGAGAAATTGAAGCAGAAGCAGAAGCAGAAGAATGAGAAGGAGAAGTAGAAGCAGAAAGAGAAGCAGAACGAGAAGCAGGAGAAGCAGAAGCAGGAGAAGCAGAAACATAAGAAGGAGAAGAAGCAGAAGCAGAAGGAGAAGCAGAAACAGAAGGAAAAGCAGAAAGAGAAGCAGAAGAAGCAGCAGCAGGAGAAGCAGAAGCAGAAGAAGCCGAAGAAGCAGAAGCAGAACCTGAAGCAGAAGGAGAAGCAGAAGAAGCAGAATCTGGAGAAGCAGAAGGAGAAGCAGAAGCAGAAAGAGAAGCAAAAGCAGAAGGAGAAGCAGAAGAAACAGAAGAAGCAGAGGCAGTAGCAGAAGAAGCAGAAGATGCAGAAGCAGAAGGAGAAGCAGAAGGAAAAGCAGAAGAACGAGAAGGAGAAGGAGAAACAGAATGAGAAGCAGAAAGAGAAGCAGAAGAAGGAGCAGGAGAAGGAAAAGCAGCAGGAGAAGCAGAAAGAGAAGCAGAAGGAGAAGCAGGAGATGCAGAAACAGGAGAAACAGAAGCAGAAGAAACAGGAGAAGGACAAGAAGCAGAAGCAGAAGGAGAAGCAGAAACAGAAGGAGAAGCAGAAAGAGAAGGAGGGGAAGCAGAAGAAGCAGAAGCAGACGGAGAAGCAGAAGAAAGAGAAGGAGAAGCCAGAGCAGAAGAAGAAGCAGAAGGAAAAGCACAAGCAGAAGGAGATGCAGAAGGAGAGGCAGGAAATGCAGAAGACACAGAAGCAGAAGGAGAAGAAGAAGGAGAAGAATCAGAATCAGAAGAAGCAGAAGCAGAAATAGAAAGAGAAGCCGACAAAGAGAAGCAGAACGAGAAGCAGGAGAAGCAGAAGAAGCACAAGCGAGAGAAGCAGAAGAAGAAGAAACAGAAGAAAGAGAAGGAACAGAAGCAGGAGAAGCAAAAGGAAAAGCAGAAAGAGAAGCAGGAAAAGCAGAAGAAGCAGAAGCAGGAGAAGCAGAAGGAGAAAAAACAGGAGAAGGACAAGAAGCAGAAAGAGAAGCAGTAGAAGCAGAAGAGGCAGGAAAAGCAGAAGCAGAAGAAAGAGAAAAAGAAGAAGACGAAGAAGAAGAAGAAAAAGAAGCAGCAGCATAAGGAGAAGCATAAGGAGAAGCATAAGGAGAAGTATAAGGAGAAGCAGTAGAAGGAGAAGAAGCAGAAGCAGGAGAAGCTGAAGCAGAAGAAAAAGAATAAGCAAAAGAAGCAGAAGCAGAAGCAGTGAGAGAAGCAGAAGAAGGAGAAGGAGAAGGAGCAGCAGAAGGAGAAGCAGAAGCAAAAGAGAAGCAGAAACAGAAGGAGAACAAGAAGGAGAAGCAGGAGAATCAGAAGAAGCAGAAAGAGAAGGAGAAGAAGGAGAAGCAGAAGTAGAATCAGAAGAAACAGAAGAAGAAGCAGAGGAAACAGAAGCAAAAGAAACAGAAGAAGGAGAAGAGCAGAAGCAGAAGCAGAAGGAGAAGCAGAAGCAGAAGGAGAAGCAGAAAGAGAAGCAGGAGAAGCAGAAGAAGCAGGAGAAGCAGAAGCAGAAGAAACAGGAGAAGCCGAAGAAGCAGAAGCAGAATCTGAAGCAGAAGGAGAAACAGAAGAAGCACAATCTGAAGCAGAAGCAGAAGAAACAGAAATAGTAGAATAAGCAGAAGCAGAAGCACCAGGAGAAGCAGAAGAACAAGAAGGAGAAGGCGAAAGAGAAGGATTAGGAGTAGGAGAAGCAAAAGGATAAGCTGAAGCAGAAAGAGACGCAGAAGGAGAAGCATTACGAGAAGTAGGAGAAGCAGGAGAAGCATAAGCAAGAGAAGCAGAAGAAACAGAAGACGCACAAGCAGAATGAGAAGCAGAAGGAGAAATTGAAGCAGAAGGAGAAGGAGAACCAGAAGAAGGAGAAGGAGAAGCAGAAAGAGAAGCAGAAAGAGAAGCACAACCAGAAGCAGGAGAAGCAGAAGCAGGAGAAGCAGAAGCAGAAGAAACATAAGAAGGAGAAGAAGCAGAAGCAGAAGGAGAAGCAGAAACAGAAGGAAAAGCAGAAATAGTAGCAGGAGCAGCAGAAGAAGCAGCAGCAGGAGAAGAAGAAGCAGAAGAAGCCGAAGAAACAGAAGCAGAACCTGAAGCATAAGGAGATACAGGAGAAGCAGAAGAAACAGAATCTGGAGAAGCAGAAGCAGAAAGAGAAGCAAATGA
>NW_012298212.1:0-4072 GCF_000151885.1 Dipodomys ordii | reverse complement strand
TGCTTTGTCCCTCTCTGTCCCGCTGTGTCCGCGCTGTGTTCCCCGCTGTGTCCCGCTGTGTACCCCTCGTGTCCCCTGCTGTGTCCCGCTGTGTTCCCCGCTGTGACCTGCTGTGTCCCGCTGTGTCCCCCACTGTGTCCCTGCTGTCTCCCTGGAGTGTCCCACTGTGTCCCGCTGTGTACTGCTGTGTCTCCCGCTGAGTTCCGCTGTGTCCCCGCTGTGTCCCATTGTGTCCTCGCTGTGTCATGCTCTGTCATGCTCCGTCCCCCTGTGTCCCGCTGTGTCCTGCTGTGTCCCCACTGTGTGCCCGCTGTGTCCCTCTGTGTACCCCGCTGTGTTCAGCTGTGTCCCCGCTGTGTCCCGCTGTGTCCCCTGTCCCCTGTTGTCCCCTGCTTTGTCCCCCGCTGTGTCCCGCTGTGTACCCCGCTGTGTCCAGCTTTGTCCTCGCTGTGTCCCCCGCTGTCTCCTGCTTTGTCCCATGCTGTGTCCCGCTGTGACCCGCTGTGTCCTCGCTGTGTCCCCCGCTGTGTCCCGTTGTGTCCTGCTGTGTCCCCACTGTGTCCCGCTGTGTCCCGCTGTGTCCCGCTGTGTCCTTGCTGTGTCCCACGCTGTGTCCTGCTGTGTCCACTGCTGTGTCCCGCTGTGTTCCCGCTGTGTACCCCTGTGTCCCCCACTGTGTCCCGCTGTGTCCCACTGTGTCCTTGCTGTGACCCGCTCTGTGCCCGCTGTATCGATGCTTTGTCCCGCTCTGTCCCTCTGTGTCCTCGCTGTGTCCCGCTGTGTCTCGCTTTGTCCCTGCTGTGACCCGCTCTGTCCCCGCTGTATTGACGCTGTGTCCCGGTGTGTCTCGCTGTGTCCACGCTGTGTTCCCGGCCGTGTCCCGCTGTGTACCCCTCTGTTTCCCCCGCTGTGTCCCGCTGTGTCCCCCGCTGTGACCCGCTGTGTCCCGCTGTGTCCCCCGCTGTGTCCCCACTATGTGCCCCCTGTGTCCCGCTGTGTAGCCCGCTGTGTCCAGCTGTGTCCCCGCTGTGTCCTGCTGTGTCCCCTCTCTGTCCCCTGCTGTCCCTCGCTGTGTCCCCCGCTGTGTCCTGTTGTGTCACGCTGTGTCGCCCGCTTTGTCCCGCTGTGCCCCTGCAGTGTCCCCGCTGTGTCCCACTGTGTCACACTGTGTCCCGTGTTGTCCTGCTTTGGCCCCCGCTGTGACCTTGCTGTGTTTTTCTCTGTGTCCCGCTGTGTACCCTTCTGTGTCCTCCGCTGTGTCCCGCTGTGTACCCCGCTGTGTCCAGCTGTGTCCTCGCAGTGTCCCCCGCTGTCTCCTGCTTTGTCCCATGCTGTGTCCCGCTGTGACCCGCTGTGTCCTCGCTGTGTCCCCCACTGTGTCCCGCTATGTTTCCGCAGTGTCCCAACTGTGTCCCGCTGTGTCCCACTGTGTCCCGTGGTGTCCCAGTTTGTCCCCCGCTGTGTCCCCTGATGAGTCCCCGCTGTGTCCCGCTGTGTCCTGCTGTGTACCACGCTGTGTCCAGCTGTGTCACGGCTGTGTCCCGCTGTGGCCCATCTCTGTCTCCGCTGTGTCCCACTGTGTCCCCCACTTTGTCCCGCTGTGTCCCGCCGTGTCCCCCGCTTTGTCCTGCTGTGTCCCCGCAGGGTCCCGCTGTGTCCCACTGTGTCACACTGTGTCCCGTGGTGTCCCTCTTTGTCCCCTGCTGTGTCCCCTGCTGAGTCCCCTCTGTGTGGCCGCTGTGTCCCTCTGTGTCCTCGCTGTGTCCCCCGCTGTCTCCTGCTTTGTCCCCCGCTGTGTTCCGCTGTGTCACGCTGTGTCCTCGCTGTGTCCCCCGCTGTGTCCCGCTGTGTCCCCGCTATGTCCCCAGCTGTGACCCGCTGTGTCCCGCTGTGTACCCCGCTGTGTCCCGCTATGTTCCTGCAGTGTCCCACTGTGTCCCACTGTGTCCCGCTGTGTCCTCGCTGTGTCCCCCGCTGTGTCCCGTTGTGTCCCCAGCTGTGTACCTCGCTGTGGCCCAATGTGTCCTCGCTGTGTCATGCTCTGTCCTGCTCTGTCCCCGCTGTGTCCCGCTGTGTCCCACTGTGTCCCCACTGTGTGCCCTCTGTGTCCCTCTGTGTACCCCGCTGTGTCCAGCTGTGTCCCCGCTGTGTCCCGCTGTGTCCCCTCTCTGTCCCCTGCTGTATCCCCCGCTGTGTCCCACTGTGTCCCGCTGTGTCACACTGTGTCCCGTGTGTCCCGTGTTGTCCCGCTTTGTCCCCCGCTGTGACCTCGTTGTGTTTCCCGCTGTGTCCCGCTGTGTACCACTCTGTGACCCCGCTGTGTCCCGCTCGGTATCCCGCTGTGTCCCTCTATGTTCCCGCAGTGTCCCCACTGTGTCCCGCTGTGTCCTTGCTGTGTCCACTGCTGTGTCCCGTTGTGTCCCCAGCTGTGTTCCCCGGTGTGTCCCGCTGAGTCCCCCGCTGTGTCCGCCGCTGTGTCCCTGCTGTGTCCCTGGTGTGTCCCCGCTGTGTCCCGCTGTGTCCCGCTTTGTCATCGCTGTGTCCCAAGCTGTGTTCCGCTGTGTCCCCTGCTGTGTCCCGCTGTGTCCCTGCTGTGTCCCACTGTGTCCCCCGCTGTGTCCCGCTGTGTCCCTGCTGTGACCCGCTCTGTCCCCGCTGTATTGACGCTGTGTCCCGGTGTGTCCCACTGTGTTCCCGGTGTGTCCCACTGTGTCCGCGCTGTGTTCCCGGCTGTGTCCCGCTGTGTCCTCGCTGTGTCCCACGCTGTGTTCCGCTGGGTCCTCCCTGTGTCCCAAGATGTGTCCCGTTGTGTCCCCAGCTGTGTCCCCGCTCTGTCCAGCTGTGTTTCCGCTGTGTCCCTGTTGTGTCCCCACTGTGTCCTGCTGTATACTGCTGTGTCCCCCGCTGAGTCCCGCTGTGTCCCCGCTGTGTCCCGCTGTGTCCCCCATGTGTCCCGCGCTGTGTCCCAGTGTGTCCCGCTGTGTCCCCCACTGTTTCCCCTGCTGTGTCCGGCTGTGTTCCCGCTGTGTTCCCCTGTGTCCACTGCTGTGTCCCCGCTGTGTCCCACTTTTTCCCCGGCTGTGTCCCGCTGTGTCCTCACTGTGTCCCCCGCTGTGTCCCAATGTGTCCTCTCTGTGTCCCCTGCTGTGTCCCGCTGTGTCCCCCGCTGTGTCCCGCTGTGTCCCACTGTGTCCCCACTGTGTCCCGCTGTGTCCCGCTGTGTCCCGTTGTGTCCCCGGTGTGACCGCTCTGTCCCTCTGTGTCCCCGCTGTGTGCCCGCTGTGTCCCGCTGTGTCTCCTGCTTTGTCCCACTTTGTCCCATTGTGTCCCTGCTGTGTCCCGCTGTGTCCCGCTGTGTCCCCGCTGTGTGCCCGCTGTGTCCCGCTGTGTACCCCGCTGTGTCCAGCTGTGTCACCGCTGTGTCTCGCTGTGGCCACTCTCTGTCTCCACTGTCCCCCGCTGTGTGCCCCACTGTGGCCCGCTGTGGCCCGCTGTGTCCCCCGCTTTGTCCTGCTGTGTCCCGCAGTGTCGCCGCTGTGTCCCGCTGTGTAACACTGTGTCCCATGGTGTCCCACTTTGTCCCACAATGTGTCCACCGCTGAGTACCCTCTGTGTCGCCGCTGTGTCCCACTGTGTCCTCGCTGTGTCCCCCGCTGTGTCCCGCTGTGTCTTCCCTGTGTCCCCCGCTGTGTCCCGCTGTGTCCTCGATGTGTTCCCCGCTGTGTCCAGCTGTTTCCCCCACTGTGTCCTCGCTGTGTCCCCAGCTGTGTCCCACTGTGTCCCGCTGTGTCCTCGCTATGTCCCCCTCTGTGTCCCGCTGTGTCCCCCGCCGTGTCCCGCTGTGTCGCGCTGTGTCCCGATGCGTCCCCCCTGTGTCCCGCTGTGTCCCGCTTTGTCCCCCACTGTGTCCCGCAGTGACCACGTTGTGTCCCGCTGTGTCCCACTGTGTCCCGTGGTGTCCCGCTTTGTCCCCCGCTGTGTCCCCGGCTGAGTCTCGCTGTGTCCCCACTGTGTCCTCTCTGTGTCCCCCGCTGTGTCCTGCTCTGTTCCCCACTGTGTCTCCCGTTTTTGA
>NW_012298211.1:0-4072 GCF_000151885.1 Dipodomys ordii | reverse complement strand
CTGTGTGCCGCTGTGTCCTTGCTGTGTCCCCCGCTGTGTCCCGCAGTGTCGTTTTGTGCCCCGCTGTTTCCCCGCTGTGTCCCTGCTGTGTCCCTCTGTGTACCCCGCTGTGTCCAGCTTTGTCCCCGCTGTGTCTCGCTGTGTCCCACTCTGTGTCCCACACTGTGTCCCGGAGTGTCCCCCGCTGTGTCCCGCTGTGTCCCCCGCTGTGTCCTGCTGTGTCCCCCGCTGAGTCCCCGCTGTGTCACCGCTGTGTCCCGCTGTTTCCTCGCTGTGTCCCCTGCTGTCTCCTTCTCTGTCCCCCGCTGTGTCTCACGTTTTGTCCCTGCTGTGTCCCACTGTGTCCCGCTGTGTCCTCGCTGTGTTCCCCACTGTGTCCCGCTGTGTCCACCGCTGTGTCCCCCGCTGTGTCCTCGCTGTGTCCCCTGCTGTGTCCCGCTGTGTCCTCACTGGGTCCCCCACTGTGTCCTGCTGTGTCCCGCTGTGTCCCGCTCTGTTCCCGCTGTGTCCCGCTGTGTCCCGCTGTGTCCCCACTGTGTGCCTGCTGTGTCCCGATCTGTCCCACTGTTTCCCCGCTGTGTCCCACTTTGTCCCGCTGTGTCCCCGCTGTGTGCCCTCTGTGTCCCGCTGTGTACCCCGCTGTGTCCAGCTGTGTCACCGCTTTGTCTTGCTGTGGCCACTCTCTGTCTCTGCTGTCCCCCGCTGTGTGCCCCGCTGTGTCCCACTGTGTCCCGCTGTGTCCCCCGCTTTGTCCTGCTGTGTCCCGCAGTGTCCTCGCTGTGTCCCGCTGTGTAACACTGTGTCCCGTGGTGTCCCACTTTGTCCCACGCTTTGTCCCCCTGTGAGTCCCCTCTGTGTCGCCGCTGTGTCCCCCTGTGTACTCGCTGTGTCCCCCGCTGTCTCCCGCTTTGACTCCCGCTGTGTTCCGCTGTGTCCCGCTGTGTCCCCGCTGTGTCCCCAGCTGTGTCCTGCTGTGTCCCGCTGTGTCCCGCTGTGTCCTTGCTGTGTCCCCAGCTGTGTACCCCACTGTGTCCCGCTGTGTCCCTGCTGTATCGACGCTGGGTCCCGCTGTGTCCCGCTGTGTCCTCCCTTTGTCCAACGCTGTGTCCCGCTGTGTCTACTGCTGTGTCCCCGCTGTGTCCCGCTGGGTCCATCTGGGTCCCTGCTGTATCCACGCTGGGTCCGGCTGGGTCCTGGTCTGTCATCCCTGTGTCCCCCGCTGTGTACCGCTCTGTCCCCTGCTGTGTCTCTGCTGTGACCCCGCTGTGTCCTGCTTTGTCCCACTGTATACTGCTGTGTCCCCCGCTGAATCACGCTGTGTCCCAATGTGTCCCAATGTGTCCTCGCTCTGTCCCCCGCTGTGTCCCGCTGTGTCCCGCTATGTCCCCCGCTGTGTCCCCCGCTATGTCCCCCTGTGTCCCCCGCTGTGTCCCACTGTGTCCTTGCTGTGTCCCATGCTGTGTGCCGCTGTGTCCTTGCTGTGTCCCCTGCTGTGTCCCGCTGTGTCCCCTGCTGTGTTCCGCTGTGTCCCGGTATGTCCCGCTTGGTCCCTGCTGTGTCCCCGCTGTGTGCCCGACTGTGTCCTGCTGTGTACTACGTTGTGTCCAGCTGTGTCACCGCTGCGTCTCTCTTTGGCCCCTCTCTGTCTCCGCTGTTCCCCGCTGTGTCCCGCTGTGTCCCGCTGTGTCCCCCGCTTTGTCCCGCTGAGTCCCCTCTGTGTCGCCGCTGTGTCCCGCTGTGTCCTCGCTGTGTCCCCCGCTGTCTGCCGCTTTGTCCCCGCTGTGTCCCTAGCTGTGTAGCGCTGTGTCCCGCTGTGTACCCCGCTGTGTCCCACTATGTTCCCGCAGTGTCCCCTCTGTGTCCCGCTGTGTCCCTCTGTGTCCTCGCTGTGTCCCCCGCAGTGTCCCGCTGTGTACCCAGCTGTACACCCCGCTGTGTCCCGCTGAGTCCCCGCTGTAACGACACTGGGTCCCGCTATGTCTTCCCTGTTTTCCCCGCTGTGACCCGCTGTGTCCCCCGCTGTGTCCCGCTGTGTCCCCAGCTGTGTACCCCGCTGTGTCCCGCTGTGTTCCCGCTGTATCGACGCTGTGTCCCGCTGGGTCCCGCTATGTCTTCCCTGTGTTCCCCGCTGTGTCCCGCTGTGTCCCCCGCTGTGTCCCGCTGTGTCCCCAGCTGTGTCCCCCGCTGTCTACCGCTCTGTACCCTGCTGTGTCTCAAGCTTTGTCCCTGCTGCGTCCCACTGTGTCCCGCTGTGTCCCGCTGTGCCCCCACTGTGTCCCGTTGTGTTCACAGCTGTGTACCACGCTGTGTAACGCTGTGTCCCCGCTGTATCGACGCTGTGTCGCCCTGGGTCCCGCTGTGTCCTCGCTGTGTTCCCCGCTGTGTCCCGCTGTGTCCGCCACTGTGTCCTGCTGTGTCTACGGCTGTGTACCCGCTGTGTCCCGCTGTGTCCTCGCTGTGTCCTCGCTGTGTCCCATGCTGTGTTCCGCTGTGTCCTCGCTTTTTTCCCCGCTGTGTCCTGCTGTGTCCCTGCCATATCGACGCTGGGTTCACCTGGGTCCCGCTGTGTCCTCCCTGTGTCCCCCGCTGTGTCCCGCTGTGTCCCCCGCTGTGTCCCTGCTGTTTCCCGGCTGTGTCCCGGTGTGTCCCGCTGTGTACTGCTGTGCCCCACTGAGTCCCGCTGTGTCCCCGCTGTGTCCCAATGTGTCCTCGCTATGTCCCCCGCTGTCTCCCGCTGTGTCCTCCCTGTGTCCCCCGCTGTGTCCCGCTGTGTCCCTCTGTGTCCCCTGCTGTGTCCCCCGCTATGTCTCGCTGTGTCCCCCGCTGTGTCCCACTGTGTCCTTGCTGTGTCCCCCGTTCTGTGCCGCTGTGTCATCGCTGTGTCCCCGGCTGTTTCCTGCTGTGTCCTGTTGTGTCACGCTGTTTCCCCACTGTGTCCCCGCTGTTTCCCTCTGTGTACCCCGCTGTGTCCAGCTTTGTCCCCGCTGTGTCTCGCTGTGTCCCACACTCTGTGCCCCACTGTGTCCCGCTGTGTCCCCCGCTGTTTCGCATTGTGTCCCCCACTGTGTCCCGCTGTGTCCCCGCAGGTTCACCTCTGTTTCCCGCTGTGTCCCGCTGTGTTCCGTGGTGTCCACGCTGTGTCCCCCTGCTGTGTCCCGTTGTGTCCCGCTGTGTCCTCGCTGTGTCCCCCTGCTGTGTCCCGTTGTGTCCCGCTGTTTCACCGCTGTGTCCCACACTGTGTCCCGCTGTGTCCCCCACTGTGTCCCGCTTTGTCCCCGCAGGTTCACCTCTGTTTCCCGCTGTGCCCTTTGTGTGCCGCTGTGTCCTTGCTGAGTCCCCTAGTGTCTCCCTCTCTGTCCCCCGCTGTGTCTCATGCTTTGTCCCCGCTGTGTCCCACTGTGTCCCGCTGTGTCCAGCTGTGCCCCCACTGTGTCCCGTTGTGTCCACAGCTGTGTACCACGCTGTGTACCACGCTGTGTAACGCTGTGTCCCCGCTGTATCGACGCTGTGTCCCGCTGTGTCCCGCTGTGTCCTCGCTGTGTTCCCCGCTGTGTCCCGCTGTGTCCACCGCTGTGTCCCCAGCTGTGTCCTCGCTGTGTCCCTGCTGTGTCCTGCTGTGTCCTCACTGGGACCACCACTGTGTGTCGCTGTGTCCACCGCTGTGTCCCGCTGTGTCCAGCTGTGTCCTGCTTTGTCCCCGCTGTGTCCTGCTGTGTCCCGCTGTGTGCCTGCTGTGTACTGCTGTGTCTCCCGCTTTGTCCCGCTGTGTCCCACTGTGTCCCCGCTGTGTCCCGCTGTGTCCCGCTGTGTCCCCGCTGTGTGCAAGCTCTGTCCCGCTGTGTATCCCGCTGTGTCCAGCTGTGTCACCGCTGTGTCTCGCTGTGGCCACTCTCTGTCTCCGCTGTCCCCCGCTGGGTCCCCCGCTGTGGCCCGCTGTGTCCCGCTGTGTCCCCGCTTTGTCCTGCTGTGTCCCGCAGTGTCCCCGCTGTGTCCCGCTGTGTAACACTGTGTCCCGTGTTGTACCCACTGTGTCCCACGCTGTGTCCCCCGCTGAGTCCCCTCTGTGTCGCCG
>NW_012298210.1:0-4072 GCF_000151885.1 Dipodomys ordii | reverse complement strand
AGAGAAGAGAAGCCGACGAAGAGAAGCAGAATGAGAAGCAGGAGAAGCAGAAGAAGCACAAGCGGGAGAAGCAGAAGAAGAAGAAACAGAAGAAGGAGAAGGAGCAGAAGCAGAAGGAGAAGCAGAAGGAGAAGCAGAAAGAGAAGCAGGAAAAGCAGAAGAAGCAGAAGCAGGAGAAGCTGAAGGAGAAGAAACAGGAGAAGGACAAGAAGCAGAAAGAGAAGCAGTAGAAGCAGAAGAAGCAGGAAAAGCAGAAGCAGAAGAAAGAGAAGAAGAAGAAGACGAAGAAGAAGAAGAAGCAGCAGCAGCATAAGGAGAAGCATAAGGAGAAGTATAAGGAGAAGCAGTAGAAGCAGAAGAAGCAGAAGCAGGAGAAGCTGAAGCAGAAGAAAAAGAATAAGCAAAAGAAGCAGAAGCAGTGAGAGAAGCAGAAGAAGGAGAAGGAGAAGGAGCAGCAGAAGGAGAAGCAGAAGCAGAAAGAGAAGCAGAAACAGAAGGAGAACAAGAAGGAGAAGCAGGAGAATAAGAAGAAGCAGAAAGACAAGGAGAAGAAGGAGAAGCAGAAGTAGAATCAGAAGAAACAGAAGAAGAAGAAGCAGAAGAAACAGAAGCAAAAGAAACAGAAGGAGAAGAGCAGAAGCAGAAGCAGAAGGAGAAGCAGAAGCAGAAGGAGAAGCAGAAAGAGAAGCAGGAGAACCAGAAGAAGCAGGAGAAGCAGAAGCAGAAGAAACAGGAGAAGCCGAAGAAGCAGAAGCAGAATTGAAGCAGAAGGAGAAACAGAAGAAGCACAATCTGAAGCAGAAGCAGAAGAAACAGAAATAGTAGAATAAGCAGAAGCAGAAGCACCAGGACAAGCAGAAGAACAAGAAGGAGAAGGCGAAAGAGAAGAATTAGGAGTAGGAGAAGCAAAAGGATAAGCAGAAGCAGAAAGAGAGGCAGAAGGAGAAGCAGCACGAGAAGTAGGAGAAGCAGGAGAAGCAGAAGTAGGAGATGCAGAAGAAACAGAAGACGCAGAAGCAGAATGAGAAGCAGAAGGAGAAATTGAAGCAGAAGGAGAAGAAGAAGCAGAAGGAGAAGAAGAAGAAAGAGAAGGAGAAGTAGAAGCAGAAAGAGAAGCAGAAAGAGCAGCACAACGAGAAGCACAACGAGAAGCAGGAGAAGCAGAAGCAGGAGAAGCAGAAGCAGAAGAAACATAAGAAGGAGAAGAAGCAGAAGCAGAAGGAGAAGCAGAAACAGAAGGAAAAGCAGAAATAGAAGCAGGAGCAGCAGAAGAAGCAGCAGCAGGAGAAGCAGAAGCAGAAGAAGCCGAAGAAGCAGAAGCAGAACCTGAAGCATAAGGAGATACAGAAGAAGCAGAATCTGGAGAAGCAGAAGGAGAAGCAGAAGCAGAAAGAGAAGCAAAAGCAGAAGGAGAAGCAGAAGGAGAAGCAGAAGAAACAGAAGAAGCAGAGGCAGTCGCAGAAGAAGCAGAAGATGCAGAAGCAGTCGTAGAAGCAGAAGAAGGAGAAGCAGAAGGAGAAGCATAAAGAGAAACAGAAGGAGAAGCAGAAGCAGGAGAAGCAGAATCAGAAGAAATAGAAGAAGGAGAAGAAGCAGAAGCAGAAAGAGAAGCAGAAACAGAAGGAGAAGCAGAAAAAGAAGCAGAAGAAGCCGAAGAAGCAAAAGCAGAAACTAAAGCAGAAGGAGAAGCAGGAGAAGCAGAAGAAGCAGAATCTGGAGAAGAAGAAGGAGAACCAGAAGGAGAAGCAGAAGCAGAAAGAGAAGCAAAAGCAGAAGGAGAAGCAAAAGAAACAGAAGAAGCAGAATCAGTAGCAGAAGAAGCTGAAGATGCAGAAGCAGAAAGAGAAGCAGAAGGAATAGCAGAAGAACGAGAAGGAGAAATAGAAGGAGAAGCAGAAGGAGAAACAGGAAAAGCAGACGAAACAGAAGCAGACGGAGAAGCAGAAGAAGGAGAAGGAGAAGCCGGAGCAGAAGAAGAAGCAGAAGGAAAAGCACAAGCAGAAGGAGATGCAGAAGGAGAAGCAGGAAATGCAGAAGACGCAGAAGCAGAAGGAGAAGAAGGAGGAGAATCAGAGTGAGAAGAAGCAGAAGCAGAAATAGAGAAGCCGACGAAGAGAAGCAGAACGAGAAGCAGGAGAAGCAGAAGAAGCACAAGTGGGAGAAGCAGAAGAAGAAGAAACAGAAGAAGGAGAAGGAGCAGAACCAGAAGGAGAAGCAGAAGGAGAAGCAGAAAGAGAAGCAGGAAAAGCAGAAGAAGCAGAAGCAGGAGAAGCAGAAGGAGAAGAAACAGGAGAAGGACAAGAAGCAGAAAGAGAAGCAGTAGAAGCAGAAGAGGCAGGAAAAGCAGAAGCAGAAGAAAGAGAAGAAGAAGAAGACGAAGAAGAAGAAGAAAAAGAAGCAGCAGCATAAGGAGAAGCATAAGGAGAAGCATAAGGAGAAGTATAAGGAGAAGCAGTAGAAGCAGAAGAAGCAGAAGCAGGAGAAGCTGAAGCAGAAGAAAAAGAATAAGCAAAAGAAGCAGAAGCAGAAGCAGTGGGAGAAGCAGAAGAAGGAGAAGGAGAAGGAGCAGAGGAAGGAGAAGCAGAAGCAGAAAGAGAAGCAGATACAGAAGGAGATCAAGAAGGGAGAAGCAGGAGAATCAGATGAAGCAGAAAGAGAAGGAGAAGAAGGAGAATCAGAAGAAACAGAAGAAGAAGAAGAAGAAACAGAAGCAAAAGAATCAGAAGAAGGAGAAGAGCAGAAGCAGAAGCAGAAGGAGAAGCAGAAGCAGAAGGAGAAGCAGAAAGAGAAGCAGGAGAAGCAGAAGAAGCAGGAGAAGCAGAAGCAGAAGAAACAGGAGAAGCCGAAGAAGCAGAAACAGAATCTGAAGCAGAAGGAGAAACAGAAGAAGCACAAACTGAAGCAGAAGCAGAAGAAACAGAAATAGTAGAATAAGCAGAAGCAGAAGCACCAGGACAAGCAGAAGACAAGAAGGATAAGGCGAAAGAGAAGGATTAGGAGAAGGAGAAGCAAAAGGATAAGCTGAAGCAGAAAGAGAGGCAGAAGGAAAAGCAGCACGAGAAGTAGGAGAAGCAGGAGAAGCAGAAGCAAGAGAAGCAGAAGAAACAGAAGACGCAGAAGCAGAATGAGAAGCAGAAGGAGAAATTGAAGAAGAAGGAGAAGCAGAAGGAGAAGCAGAAGAAGGAGAAGGAGAAGTAGAAGCAGAAAGAGAAGCAGAACGAGAATCAGGAGAAGCAGAAGCAGGAGAAGCAAAAACAGAAGAAACAGAAGAAGGAGAAGAAGCAGAAGCAGAAGGAGAAGCAGAAACAGAAGGAAAAGCAGAAAGAGAAGCAGAAGAAGCAGCAGCAGGAGAAGCAGAAGCAGAAGAAGACGATGAAGCAGAAGCAGAACCTGAAGCAGAAGGAGAAGCAGAAGAAGCAGAATCTGGAGAAGCAGAAGGAGAAGCAGAAGCAGAAAGAGAAGCAAAAGCAGAAGGAGAAGCAGAAGAAACAGAAGAAGCAGAGGCAGTAGCAGAAGAAGCAGAAGATGCAGAAGCAGAAGGAGAAGCAGAAGGAAAAGCAGAAGAACGAGAAGGAGAAGGAGTAGGAGAAACAGAATGAGAAGCAGAAAGAGAAGCAGAAGAAGGAGCAGGAGAAGGAAAAGCAGCAGGAGAAGCAGAAAGAGAAGCAGAAGGAGAAGCAGGAGATGCAGAAACAGGAGAAGCAGAAGCAGAAGAAACAGGAGAAGGACAAGAAGCAGAAGCAGAAGGAGAAGCAGAAACAGAAGGAGAAGCAGAAAGAGAAGGAGGGGAAGCAGAAGAAGCAGAAGCAGACGGAGAAGCAGAAGAAGGAGAAGGAGAAGCCAGAGCAGAAGAAGAAGCAGAAGGAAAAGCACAAGCAGAAGGAGATGCAGAAGGAATAGAAGGACATGCAGAAGACACAGAAGCAGAGGAAAAGAAGAAGGAGAAGAATCAGAATCAGAAGAAGCAGAAGCAGAAATAGAAAGAGAAGCCGACGAAGAGAAGCAGAACGAGAAGCAGGAGAAGCAGAAGAAGCACAAGCGGGAGAAGCAGAAGAAGAAGAAACAGAAGAAG
>NW_012298209.1:0-4073 GCF_000151885.1 Dipodomys ordii | reverse complement strand
TCCCTGTTGCGTCCCACTGTGTCCCGCTGTGTCCCGCTGTGCCCCCACTGTGTCCCGTTGTGTTCACAGCTGTGTACCACGCTGTGTAACGCTGTGTCCCCGCTGTATCGACGCTGTGTCGCCCTGGGTCCCGCTGTGTCCTCGCTGTGTTCCCCACTGTGTCCCGCTGTGTCCGCCACTGTGTCCCGCTGTGTCTACGGCTGTGTCCCCGCTGTGTCCCGCTGTGTCTTCGCTGTGTCCTCGCTGTGTCCCACGCTGTGTTCCGCTGTGTCCTCGCTTTTTTCCCCCGCTGTGTCCTGCTGTGTCCCTGCCATATCGACGCTGGGTTCACCTGGGTCCCGCTGTGTCCTCCCTGTGTCCCCCGCTGTGTCCCGCTGTGTCCCCCGCTGTGTCCCTGCTGTGTCCCCGCTGTGTCCCGGTGTGTCCCGCTGTGTACTGCTGTGCCCCGCTGAGTCCCGCTGTGTCCCGTTGTATCCACAACTGTGTACCACGCTGTGTAACGCTGTGTCCCCGCTGTATCGACGCTCTTTCCCACTGTGTCCCGCTGTGTCCTCGCTGTGTTCCCCGCTGTGTCCCGCTGTGTCCCCTGCTGTGTCCCCCGCTGTGTCCTTGCTGTGTCCCCTGCTGTGTCCCGCTGTGTCCTCACTGGGTCCCCCACTGTGTCCCGCTGTGTCCCCCGCTGTGTCCCGCATGTCCTGCTATGTCCTTCTCTGTCCCCGCTGTGTCCCGCTGTGTCCCCGCTTTGTGCCTGTTGTGTCCCTCTGTGTCCCACTGTGTGCCCGCTGTGTCCCGCTGTGTCCCCCGCTTTGTCCCCCGCTGTGTCCTTACTGTGTCCCTGCTGTGTCCCGCTGTGTCCTCACTGGGTCCCCCACTGTGTCCCGCTGTGTCCCCCGCTGTGTCCCGCTGTGTCCGGCTATGTCCCTCTCTGTCCCCGCTGTGTCCCGCTGTGTCCCCGCTGTGTGCCTGCTGTGTCCCGCTGTGTCCCACTGTGTCCCCGCTGTGTCCCGTTGTGTCCCGCTGTGTCCCCGCTGTGTGCCCGCTGTGTCCCGCTGTGTACCCCGCTGTGTCCAGCTGTGTCACCACTTTGTCTCGCTGTGTCCACTCTCTGTCTCCGCTGTCCCCTGCTGTGTGCCCCGCTGTGGCCCGCTGTGTCCCGCTGTGTCCCCTGCTTTCTCCTTCTGTGTCCCGGAGTGTCCCCGCTGTGTCCCGCTGTGTAACACTGTGTCCCGTGGTGTCCCACTTTGTCCCACGCTGTGTCCCCCGGTGAGTCCCCTCTGTGTTGCCGCTGTGTCCCCCTGTGTCCTCGCTGTGTCCCCCGCTGTCTCCCGCTTTGACTCCCGCTGTGTTCCGCTGTGTCCCGCTGTGTCCCCACTGTGTCCCCAGCTGTGTCCCGCTGTGTCCCGCTGTGTACCCCGCTGTGTCATGCTATGTTCCCGCAATGTCCCAACTGTGTCCCGCTGTGTCCCGCTGTGTCCTTGCTGTGTCCCCAGCTGTGTACCCCACTGTGTCCCGCTGTGTCCCTGCTGTATCGACGCTGGGTCCCGCTGTGTCCCGCTGTGTCCTCCCTTTGTCCAACGCTGTGTCGCGCTGTGTCTACTGCTGTGTCCCCGCTGTGTCCAGCTGGGTCCCTGCTGTAACCACGCTGGGTCCCGCTGGGTCCTGGTCAATCATCCCTGTGTCCCCCGCTGTGTACCGCTCTGTCCCCCGCTGTGTCTCTGCTGTGTCCCCGCTGTGTCCCGCTTTGTCCCGCTGTATACTGCTGTGTCCCCCGCTGAATCACGCTGTGCCCCAATGTGTCCCAATGTGTCCTCGCTCTGCCTCCGCTGTATCCCGCTGTGTCCTCCCTGTGTCCCCCGCGGTGTACCGCTGTGTCCCGCTGTGTCCCCCACTGTGTCCCCCTCTATGTCCCGCTGTGTTCCCCGCTGTGTCCCACTGTGTCCTTGCTGTGTCCATGCTGTGTGCCGCTGTGTCCTTTCTGTGTCCCCCGCTGTGTCCCGCTGTGTCCTGCTGTGTCACGCTGTTTCCCCACTGCGTCCCCGCTGTGTCCCTCTGTGTACCCCGCTGTGACCAGCTTTGTCCCCGGTGTGTCTCGCTGTGTCCCACGCTCTGTCCCCCACTGTGTCCCGCTCTGTCCCCCTCTGTGTCCCGCTGTGTCCCCCGCTGTGTCCCACTGTGTCCACGCAGTATCACTGCTGTTTCCTGCTGTGTCCCGCTGTGTTCCGTGGTGTCCCTCTTTGTCTCCCGCTGTGTCCCCTGCTGAGACCCCGCTGTGTCAACGCTGTGTCCTGCTGTGTCCTCGCTGTGTCCCCCGCTGTCTCCAGCTCTGTCCCCCGCTGTGTCTCACGCTTTTTCCCCGCTGTGTCCCACTGTGTCCCGCTGTGTCCCGCTGTGCCCGCACTGTGTCCCGTTGTGTCCACAGCTGTGTACCACGCTGTGTAACGCTGTGTGCCCGCTGTATCGACGCTGTGTCCCGCTGTGTCCCCCGCTGTGTCCTCGCTGTGTTCCCCGCTGTGTCCCGCTGTGTCCCCCGCTGTGTCCCCCTGTGTCCCCCGCTGTGTCCCGCTGTGTCCTCGCTGGGTCTCCCGTTGGGTCCCGCTGTGTCCCCCGCTATGTCCCGCTGTGTACCGCTGTGTCCCCCGCTGTGTCCTGTTGTGTCCCCCGTTGTGTCCCGCTGTATCGACGCTGTGTCCCACTGGGTCCCGCTGTTTCCTTCCTGTGTTGCCCGCGGGGTCTCGCTGTGTCCCCGCTGTATCGACGCTGTGTCCCCGCTGTGTCCCGCTGTGTCCCGCTCTGTCCTCGCTGTGTCCCCTGCTGTGTCCCGTTGTGTCCCCAGCTGTGTCCCCTGCTATGTCCCGCTGTGTCTACTGCTGTGTCCACGCTGTGTCCCGCTTTGTCTCGCTGTGTCCCGCTGTGTCCTCTCTGTGTCCCCCGCTATGTTCCACTGTGTCCTCGCTGTGTCCCCTGCTGTGTCCCGCTGTGTCCCCATTGTGTCCCCCGCTGTGTCGCGCTGTGTCCCGCTGTGTCCCCCGCTGTGTCCGCTGCTGTGTCCCCCGCTTTGCCACCAATGTGTCCCGCTGTGTCCTCGCTGTGTCCCGCTGTGTCTCGCTGTGCCCCCACTCTGTCCCGTTGTGTCCACAGCTGGGTACCACGCTGTGTAACCCTGTGTCCCCGCTGTATCCACTCTGTGTCCTGCTGGGTCCCGTTGTGTCCTCGCTGTGTTCCCGCTGTGTCCCTCTGTGTCCCCAGCTGTGTCTCCCGCTGTGTCCCGCTGTGTCCTCGCTGGGTCCCCCGCTGTGTCCCGCTGTGTCCCACGCTGTGTTTCGCTGTGTCCCACACTCTGTCCCCCACTGTTTCCCGCTGTGTCCCCCGCTGTTTCGCATTGTGTCCCCCACTGTGTCCCGCTGTGTCCCCGCAGGTTCACCTCTGTTTCCCGCTGTGTCCCGCTGTGTTCCGTGGTGTCCTCGCTATGTCCCCCTGCTGTGTCCCGTTGTGTCCCACTGTGTCCTCGCTATGTCCCCCTGCTGTGTCCCGTTGTGTCCCGCTCTTTCACCGCTGTGTCCCACACTGTGTCCCGCTGTGTCCCCCACTGTGTCCCGCTGTGTCCCCGCAGGTTCACTTCTGTTTCCCGCTGTGTCCCTTTGTGTGCCGCTGTGTACTCGCTGTGTCCCCGCTGTGTCCCGCTGTGTCCCGCTGTGTCCCCGCAGGTTCACCTCTGTTTCCTGCTGTGTCCCGTTGTGTGCCGCTGTGTCCTCGCTGAGTCCTCTACTGTCTCCCTCTCTGTCCCTCGCTGTGTCTCACGCTTTGTCCCCGCTGTGTCCCACTGTGTACCGCTGTGTCCGGCTGTGCCCCCACTGTGTCCCGTTGTGTCCACAGCTGTGTACCACGCTGTGTACCACGCTGTGTAACGCTGTGTCCCCGCTGTATCGACGCTGTGTCCCGCTGTGTCCCGCTGTGTCCTCGCTGTGTTCCCCGCTGTGTCCCGCTGTGTCCCGCTGTGTCCACTGCTGTGTCCCCAGCTGTGTCCTCGCTGTGTCCCTGCTGTGTCCTGCTGTGTCCTTACTGGGACCACCACT
>NW_012298208.1:0-4073 GCF_000151885.1 Dipodomys ordii | reverse complement strand
TCTCCCCCACTGTGTCCCCCTCTGTTTCCTGCTGTGTCCCCCGCCGTGTCCCGCTGTGTCCCGCTGCGTCCCTGCTGTGTCCCGCTGTCTCCCGCTTTGTCCCCCACTGTGTCCCGCAGTGACCCCGCTGTGTCCCGCTGTGTCCCCGCTGTATCGACGCTGTGTCCTGCTGGGTCCTGCTGTGTCCTCTCTGTGTTTCCCACTGTGTCCAGCTGTGTCCCCCGCTGTGTCCCTCGCTGTGTCCCCCGCTGTGTCCCGCTGTGTCCCCCGCTGTGTCCTTGCTGTGTCCCCGCTGGGTCCCGCTGGGTCCCGCAGTGTCCCACGCTGAGAACCGCTGTGTCACCGCTGTGTCCCGCTCTGTCCCCGCTCTATCGACGCTGTGTCCCGCTGTGTCCTCTATGTGTCCCCTGCTGTGTCCTGCTCTGTTCCCCCTGTGTCGCCCACTTTGTCCCAACTGTGCCCCGCTGTTTCCCGCTGTGTCCCTCTGTATCCCGCTATGTCCCCCACTATGTCCCGTTGTGTCCCCAGCTGTGTACCCCGCTGTGTCCCGCTGTGTCCCCGCTGTATCGAAGCTATGTCCCGCTGGGTCCCGATGTGTCCTCTTTGTGTTCCCCACTGTGTCCTGCTGTGTCCCCCGCTGTGTCCCTCGCTGGGTTCCGCTGTGTCCCCTGCTGTGTCCCGCTGTATCCTCCCTGTGTCCCCTGCGGTGTCCCGCTGTGTTCCTGCTGTGCCCCACTGTGTCGCACTGTGTCCCGCTGTGTCCTGCTGTGTCCCCCGCTGAGTCCCGCTGTGTACCCGCTGTGTCCCAATGTGTCCTCGCTGTGTCCCCCGCTGTGTCCCGCTGTGTCCCGCTGTGTCCCTCTGTGGCACCTGCTGTATCCCCGCTCTGTCCCGCTCTGTGCCCCGCTTTGTCCGGCTGTGTCCACTGCTGTGACCCCATTGTGCCTTGCTGTGTCCGGCTCTGTACCCCACTGTGTCCAGCTGTGTCCCCGTTGTGTCCCGCTGTGTCCCCCGCTGTGTCCCGCTGTGTCCCCCGCTGTGTCCTTGCTGTGTCCCCGCTGGGTCCCGCTGGGTCCCGCAGTGTCCCCCGCTGAGTCCCGCTGTGTCACCGCTGTGTCCCGCTTTGTCCCCGCTCTATCGACGCTGTGTCCCGCTGTGTCCCGCTGTGTCCCCCGCTGTGTCCCGCTTTGTCACCGCTGTGTCCCGCTGTGTCCTCGCTGTGTCCCCCGCTGTGTCCCGCTTTGTCACCGCTGTGTCCCGCTGTGTCCTCGCTGTGTCCCCCGCTGTGTCCCGCTTTGTCCCCGCTGCGTCCCGCTGTGTCCCACTGTGTCCCCCGCTGTGTCCCGCTGTGTCCCCTGCTGTGTCCCCACTGTGTCACGCTGTGTTTCGCTGTGTCCGGCTGTGTCCTCGCTCTGTCTCCCTCAGTGTCCAGCTGTGTCACGCTCTGTCCCTTCTGTGTCCCTCTGTGTCCAGCTCTGTCCCGGCTGTGTCCCGCTGTGTACCCTTCTGTGTCCAGCTGTGTCCCCTCTGTGTCCCGCTGTGTCCGTTCTCTTTCCCCCACTGTCCACCGCTGTGTCCCCTGGCTGTGTCCCGCAGTGTCCCCGCTGTGTCCCGTTGTGTCCTACTGTGTCCCGTGGTGTCCCGCTTTTTTCCCTCTATGTCCCCTGCTGAGTCCCCTCTGTGTCCCCGCTGTGTCCAGCTGTGTCCTCGCTGTGTCCTCTGCTGTCTCCCGCTTTGTCCCACGCTGTGTGCTACTGTGTCCCACTGTGTCCCTGATGTGTCCCTCGCTGTGTCCCGCTGTGTCCCGCTGTGTCCCCCACTGTGACCTGCTGTGTCCCGCTGTGTCCCCGCTGTGTCCCCGCTGTGTCCCGCTTTGTCCCCCGCTGTGTCCCGCTGTGTCCCCGCAGGTTCACCGCTGTTTCACGCTGTGTCCTGCTGTGTTCCGTGGTGTCCCGCTTTGTCCCCTGCTGTGTCCCACTGTGTCCACAGCTGGGTCCCTCTGTGTCCCGCTGTGTCTCGCTGTGTCCCGCTGTGTCCCGCTGTGTCCTGCTGTGTCCCCCGCTGTGTCCCGCTGTGTACCCGCTGTGTCCCGCTGTGTCCTCGCTATGTCCCCCGCTGTGTCCCGCTGTGTCCTCGCTGTGTCCCCCGCTGTGTCCTGCTGTGTTCCCGCTGTGTCCCAAACTGTGTCCCGCTGTGTCCCTCTGTGTGCCCCGCTGTGTCCCACTATGTTCCCGCAGTGTCCCCGCTGTGTCCCCGCTTTGTCCTCGCTGTCTTCCCCGCTTTGTC
Source organism: Dipodomys ordii (assembly GCF_000151885.1). NCBI lineage: Eukaryota > Metazoa > Chordata > Mammalia > Rodentia > Heteromyidae > Dipodomys > Dipodomys ordii. Next base: position 1,787 of record NW_012298208.1, on the reverse strand, counting down.
ACGCTGTGTCCCCCGCTGTGTCTCGCTGTGTCTACTGCTGTGTCCCCACTGTGTCCCGCTGTGTCTTGCTGTGTCCCGCTGTGTTCTCGCTGTTTCCCACGCTGTGTTCTGCTGTGTCCTCGCTGTGTCCCCCGCTGTGTCCCGCTGTGTCCCACTGTGACCTCGCTGTGTCCCCCTCTGTGTCCCGCTGTGTCCCCCGCCGTGTCCGGCTGTGTCCCGCTGTGTCCCGCTGTTTCCCACTGTGTCCCGCTTTGTCCCCCACTGTGTCCCGCTGTGTCCCCGCAGTGACCCCGCTGTGTCCCGCTGTGTCCCACTGTGTCCCGTGGTGTCCCGCTTTTTCCCCCGCTGTGTCCCCGGCTGAGTCTCGCTGTGTACCCACTGTGTCCTCTCTGTGTCCCCCGCTGTCCTGCCCTGTATCGACGCTTTGTCCCGCTGGGTCCTGCTGTGTCCTCTCTGTGTTCCCCACTGTGTCCTGCTGTGTCCCCCGCTGTGTCCCGCAGTATTCCCCGCTGAGTCCCCCTGTGTCACCGCTGTGTCCCTCTGTGTCCCCGCTCTATCGACGCTGTGTCCCGCTGTGTCCTCTCTTTGTTCTCCGCTGTGTCCCGCTGTGTCCCCCGCTGTGTCTCTCGCTGTGTCCCTCTGTGTCCCCGGCTGTGTCCGGCTGTGTCTTGCTGTGTCCCCCGCTGTGTCCTTGCTGTGTCCCCGCTGTGTCCCGATGTGTCCCGCAGTGTCCCCAGCTGAGTCCCGCTGTGTCACCGCTGTGTCCCGCTGTGTCCTCGCTGTGTCCCCCACTGTGTCACGCTTTGTCCCTGCTGTGTCCCCAGCTGTGTCCCGCTTTGTCCCCGCTGTGTCCCGCTGTGTCCTCGCTGTGTCCCCCGCTGTGTCCCGCTGTGTCCCTGCAGGTTCACCGCTGTTTCACGCTGTGTCCTGCTGTGTGCCCGCTGTGTAATTTGCTGTGTATCGCTTTGTACCCGTTGTGTCTCGCTGTGTCCCCCGCTCTGTCCCCCGCTGTGTCCCGCCTTGTCCCCCTCTGTGTCCCGCTGTGTCCTGCTGTGTCCCTCGCTGTGTCCCGCTGTATCCACGCAGTGTCGCCGCTGTATCCCACTGTGTCCCGCTGTGTTCCGTGTTGTCCCGTTTGTGCCCCTTAGTGTCCCCCACTGTGTCCCCACTGTGTCCCCACTGTGTCCCGCTGTGTCCTCGCTGTGTCCCCTGCTGTGTCCTGCTCTGTTCCCCGCTGTGTCGCCCACTTTGTCCCCACTGTGCCCCTCTGTGTCCCGCTGTGTACCGCTGTGTCCCGCTGTGTCCTGCTGTGTCCCCCGCTGAGTCCCGCTGTGTACCCGCTGTGTTCCAATGTATCCTCGCTGTGTCCCCCGCTGTGTCCCGCTGTGTCCTGCTGTGTCCCTCTGTGGCCCCTGCTGTATCCCCTGCTCTGTCCCACTGTGTCCCTGCTGTGTCCCTACTGTGTCCCCGCTGTGTCCCGCTGTATTCCGCTGTGTCCCCCGCTGTGTCCCGCTTTGTCCCCCCTTTGTCCCCCGCTGTGTCCCGCTCTGTCCCCTGCTGTGTCTCCGCTGTTTCCCGCTGTGTCCCGCTGTGTCCTGCTGTGATCCTGCTGAGTCCCGCTGTGTCACCGCTGTGTCCCGCTGTGTCCTCGCTGTGTCCCCTGCTGTGTCCTGCTCTGTTTCCCTGCTGTGTCTCCCACTTTGTCCCCATTGTGCTCCGCTGTGTCCCCGCTGTGTCCCGATGTGTCCCGCTAATGTCCCCAACTGTGTCCCGTTTGTGTCCCCCAC
>NW_012298207.1:0-4073 GCF_000151885.1 Dipodomys ordii | reverse complement strand
CAGAAGAAGCAGAAGCAGGAGAAGCAGAAGAAAAAGAATAAGCATAAGAAGCAGAATCAGAGGGAGTAGGAGAAGACGGAGAAGGAGCAGCAAAAGGTGAAGCAGAAGGAGAAGCAGAAGGAGAAGAAGATGCAGAAGGAGAAGCAGAAGAAGGAGAAGCAGAAGGAGTAGCAGAAGTAGGAGAAGGGGAAGGAGAAGGAGAAGGAAGGGCAGCAGAAGCAATAGGAGAAGCAGAAGGAGAAGCAGAAGCAGAATGAGAAGCAGAAAGAGAAGCAGTAGATGCAGAAGAAGCAGGAAAACAGAAGCAGACGAAAGAGAAGAAGAGGAAGAAGAAGAAGAAGACGAAGAAGAAGAAGAAGAAGCAGCAGCATAAGGAGAACCGTAAGGAGAAGCAGTAGAAGCAAAAGAAGCAGAACCAGGAGAAGCAGAAGCGGAAGAAAAAGAATAAGCAAAAGAAGCAGAAGCAGAAGCACTGGGAGAAGCAGAAGCAGAAGGAGAAGGAGCAGCAGAAGGAGAAGCAGAAGCAGAAAGAGAAGCAGAAACAGAAGGACAACAAAAGGAGAAGCAGGAGAATCAGAAGAAGCAGAAGTAGAAGCAGAAAGAGAAGGAGAAGTAGGAGAAGCAGAAGTAGAATCAGAAGAAACAGAAGAAGAAGAAGCAGAAGAAACAGAAGCAAAAGAAACAGAAGAATGAGAAGAGCAGAAGCAGAAGCAGAAGGAGAAGCAGAGCAGAAGGAGAAGCAGAAAGAGAAGAAGCAGAGAGCAGAGAGCAGGTGAAGCAGAAGCAGAAGAAACAGAAGAAGGTGAAGAAGCAGAAGCAGAATTGAAGCAGAAATAGAAACAGAAGAAGCACAATCTGAAGCAGAAGCAGAAGAAACAGAAATAGTAGAATAAGCAGAAGCAGAAGCAGCAGGAGAAGCAGAAGAAGAAGACGGAGAAAGCGAGAGAGAAGGATTAGGAGTAGGAGAATCAAAAGGATAAGCAGAAGCAGAAAGAGACGCAGAATGAAAAGCAGCACAAGAAGTAGGAGAAGCAGGAGAAGCAGAAGCAGGAGAAGCAGAAGAAACAGAAGACGCAGAAGCAGAATGAGAAGCAGAAGGAGAAGCAGAAGCAGAAAGAGAATCAAAACAGTAGGAGAAGCAGAAGAAACAGAAGAAGCAGAAGCAGTAGCAGTTACAGCAGAAGGAGAAGCAGAAGGAAAAGCAGGAAAACAAGAAGGAGAAAGAGAAACAGAAGCAGAAGGAGAAGGAGAATCAGAAGGAGAAGCAGAAGAAGCAGAAGGAGAAACAGAAAGAGAAAGAGAAGCAGAAGAAGCAGCACAAGGAGAAGCAGAAGCAGAAGAAGATGCATAACGAGAAGCAGGAGAAGCAGAAGAAGCAGAAGCAGAAGGAGAAGTAGAAGTAGGACAAGGAGAAGGAAGAGCCGCAGAAGCAATAGGAGAAGCAGAAGGAGAAGCAGAAGCAGAATGAGAAGAAGAAAGAGAAGGAGTAGAAGCAGAAGAAGCAGGAAAAGAAGAAGCAGAATAAAGAGGAGAAAAAGAAGAAGAAGAAGAAGAAGAAGAAGAAGAAGAAGAAGAAGAAAAAAAAGAAAAAGAAGAAGAAGAAAAAGAAGAAGGAGAAGGAGAAGGAGAAGCATAAGGAGAAGAAGTAGAAGCAGAAGAAGCAGAAGCAGGAGAAGCAGAAGCAGAAGAAAAAGAATAAGCATAAGAAGCAGAATCACAGGGAGAAGCAGAAGAAGGAGAAGGAAAAGAAGAAGGAGAATCAGAAGGAAAAGCAGAAGAAGGAGAAGCAGAAGAAGGAGAAGCAGAAGCAGAAGAAGAAGCAGAATCAGAAGAAGATGCAAAAGGAGAAGCAAATGATGCAGAAGAAGCAGAAGCAGAAGGAGAAGCAGAAGTAGGAGAAGGAGAAGGAGAAGGAAGGGCTGCAGAAGCAATAGGAGAAGCAGAAGGAGAAGCAGAAGCAGAATGAGAAGCAGAAAGAGAAGCAGTAGAAGCAGAAGAAGAAGGAAAAGCAGAAGCAGAAGAAAGAGAAGAAGAAGAAGAAGAAGAAGAAGAAGAAGAGAGAGAGAGAGAGAGAGAGAGAGAAGTAGAAGTAGAAGAAGAAGAAGAAGAAGAAGACGAAGAAGAAGACGAAGGAGAAGCATAAGGAGAAGAATAAGGAGAAGAATAAGGAGAAGCAGTAGAAGCAGAAGAAGCAGAAGCAGGAGAAGCAGTAGCAGAAGAAAAAGAATAAGCAAAAGAAGCAGAAGCAGTGGGAGAAGCAGAAGAAGGAGAAGGAGAAGGAGCAGCAGAAGGAGTAGCAGAAGCAGAAAGAGAAGCAGAAACAGAAGCAGAACAAGAAGGAGAAGCAGGAAAATCAGAAGAAGCAGAAGTAGAAGCAGAAAGAGGAGAAGAAGGAGAAGCAGAAGTAGAATCAGAAGAAACAGAAGAAGAAGAAGAAGAAACAGAAGCAAAAGAAACAGAAGAAGGAGAAGAGCAGAAGCAGAAGCAGAAGGAGAAGCAGAAGCAGAAGGAGAAGCAGAAAGAGAAGCAGGAGAAGCAGAAGAAGCAGGAGAAGCAGAAGCAGAAGAAACAGGAGAAGCCGAAGAAGCAGAAGCAGAATCTGAAGCAGAGGGAGAAACAGAAGAAGCACAATCTGAAGCAGAAGCAGAAGAAACAGTAATAGTAGAATAAGCAGAAGCAGAAGCAGCAAGAGAAGCAGAAGAAGAAGTCGGAGAAGGCGAGAGAGAAAGATTAGGAGTAGGAGAAGCAAAAGGATAAGCAGAAGCAGAAAGAGACGCAGAAGGAAAAGCAGCACGAGAAGTAGGAGAAGCAGGAGAAGCAGAAGCAGGAGAAGCAGAAGCAGAAGAAACAGAAGAAGGAAAAGAAGCAGAAGCAGAAGGAGAAGCAGAAACAGAAGGAAAAGCAAAAAGAGAAGCAGGAGAAGCAGAAGCAGAAGAAGCCTAAGAAGCAGAAGCAGAACCTGAAGCAGAAGGAGAAGCAGGAGGAGCAGAAGAAGCAGAACTTGGAGAAGCAGAAGCAGAAAGAGAAGCAAAAGCAGAAGGAGATGCAGAAGGAGAAGCAGAAGAAACAGAAGAAGCAGAGGCAGTAGCAGAAGAAGCAGAAGATGCAGAAGCAGGAGGAGAAGCAGAAGGAAAAGCAGAATAACGAGAAGGAGAAGGAGAAGGAGAAACAGAAGGAGAAGCAGAAAGAGAAGCAGAAGGAGGAGCAGGAGAAGGAAAAGCAGCAGGAGAAGCAGAAAGAGCAGCAGAAGGAGAAGCAGGAGAAGCAGAAACAGTAGAAGCAGAAGCAGAAGAAACAGGAGAAGGACAAGAAGCAGAAGCAGAAGGAGAAGCAGAAACAGAAGGAGAAGCAGAAAGAGAAGGAGGGGAAGCAGAAGAAGCAGAAGCAGGAGAAGCAGAAGCATAAGAATCCGAAGAAGCAGAAGCAGAACTGAAGCAGAAGGAGAAGCAGAAAAACAGAAGTAGTAGAAGCAGTAGCAGTTGTAGCAGAAGCAGAACGAGAAGCAGAAGGAAAAGCAGAAGAACAAGAAGGAGAAGGAGAAACAGAAGGAGAAGCAGAAAGAGAAGCAGGTAAAGCAGAAGAAGAAGAAGCAGAAGGAGAATCAGAAGGAGAAGCAGAAGAAGGAGAAGGAGAAGCAGAAGAAGATGCAGAAGGATAAGCAGAAGAAGCAGAAGCAGAAGGAGAAGAAGGAAAAGCAGAAGAAGCAGAAGCAAAAGGAGAAGCAAAAGAAGGAGAAGGAGAAGCAGAAGAAGAAGCATAAGGACAAGCACAAGCAGAAGGAGATGCAGAAGGAGAAGCAGGAGAAAGAGAAGAAGCAGAAGCAGAAGTAAAGCAGAAGCAGAAGGAGAAGCAGCAGAAGAAGTAGAACCAGAAATTCAGGCAGGAGAAACAGAAGAAGCAGAAGCAGAAGGAGAAGCAAAAAGAGAAACAGAAGAAGAAGTAGAAGAACCAGCAGAAGGAGAAGCATCAGAAGAAGCAGAAAAACAAGCAGAAGAAGCAGAAGCAGAAAGAGAAGTAGAAGCAGAAGAAGCAGAAGAAGAAGAAGCAGTAGAAGCATAAGAAGCAGAAGCAGG
>NW_012298206.1:0-4073 GCF_000151885.1 Dipodomys ordii | reverse complement strand
TGACAGAGAAGGGACACAGCGAGACGCAGCGTTGACACACCCTGACAAAACGGAGTACACAGCGAGGACACAGCAGGGACAGAGCGGGACACAGCGGGACACTGCGGGACACAGCGGGGTACAGAGCGGGACACAGCGGGGGGCACAGAGTGGTACAGAGCGGTACACAGCGAGGACACAGCGGGACACAGCGGGACACAGCGTTGATACAGCGGGGACACAGTGGGACACAACGGGGTACACAGCTGGGGACACAACGGCACACAGGGGGGGACACAGCGAGGAAACAGCGAAACACAAGGGGGGACACAGCAAGGACACAGCGGGACACAGCGGGACACAGCTTGGGACACAACGGGAACACAGCGGGACACAGCGGGGGACACAGCGAGGATACAGCGGGACACAGCGGGACACAGCCAGGGACAAAGTGGGGGACATCGGGGGATACAGCAAGGACACAGCAGGACACCATGGGACACAGTGTGACACAGTGGGACACAGCGGGGGACCCATCGAGGACACAGCGGGATATATTGGGGGACACAGAGAGGACACAGCGGGGGACACAGCGGGACACAGCGTCGATACAGTGGGGACACAGCGTTACTCAGCGTGGTACACAGCTGTGGACACAACGGGACACAGTGGGGTCACAGCGAGACACAGCGGGACACAGTGGGACACAGCGGGGACAAAGCGTGAGACACAGCGGGGGACAGAGCGGGAGACAGTGGGGGACACAATGAGGACACAGCGGGACACAGCGGTGACAAAGCAGGGGACACAGAGGGACACAGCGGGGGACACAGCAGGGGAGACAGCATGACACAGCGGGACACAGCGGCGGACAAAGGGGGGACACAGCGGGACACAGCGGGGGACACAGCGAGGACACATTGGGACACAGCGGGGACACAGCGGGACTCAGCGTGGGACAAAGCAGTTCACAGCGGGACAAAGCGGGACACAGCAGGGGACACAGAGGGGTACACAGCGGGACACAGTGGGGAACACAGCGAGGACACAGCGGGACCCAGCGGGACACAGCGTCGATACAGCGGGGATACAGCATTACACAGCGTGGTACACAGCTGTGGACACCACGGGACACAGTGGGGACACAGTGGGACACAGCGGACACAGTGGGACAAAGCAAGCACAAATCGTGAGACACAGCGAGGGACAGAGCGGGAGACAGCGGGGGACACAGCGAGGACACAGCAGGGCACAGCGGGACACAGCAGGGACAGAGCGAGACAAAGCGGGGGACACAGCGGTGAAACAGCTGGACACAACGGAGTACATAGCGGGACACAGCGTGCACACAGGGGGACACAGCGGGACACAGCGGGACACAGCAGGGACAGAGCGGGACACAGCGGGACACAATGGGACACAGCGGGGGACACAGCGGGACCCAGCAGAGGACCCAGCAAGGACACAGCGGGACACAGCGGGGAACACAGTGAGGACACAGCGGGGGACACAGCGGGACACAGCGAGGAACAGCGTCGATACAGCGGGGACACAGCGTTACACAGCCTGGTACACAGCTGTGGACACAACGAGACACAGTGTGGGCACAGCGGGACACAGCGGGACACAGTGGGACACAGCGGGGACAAAGCGTGAGACACAGCGGGGGACAGAGTGGGAGACAACGGGGGACACAACGGGACACAGCGGGGACTCAGCGGGGTCACAGCAGGATACAGCGGGAGACAGACTGACACAGCGGGACACAACAGAGGACACAGCGAGACACAGCGGAGGACAGAGCTACGACACAGCAGGACACAGCGGGGACACAGGGGGACTCAGCAGGGTTACAGCGGGACACAACGGGACACAGCAGGACACAGCGTGACACAGCTGGGACACAGCAGTTACACAGCAGGGACACAGCGGGGGACACAGCGGGACAAAACGGGACACAGTGGGGGACACAGTAGGACAGAGCAGGGGACACAGTGGGGGACAGGGGGGCACACCACGAAAAACAGAGCAAGGACACAGCGGGACCCAGCGGGACACAGCCTCGATACAGCGGGATTCACAGCTTGGGACACAGCGGGGACATATCGGGACATAGCGGGGACACAGCAGGGACACAGAGGGGGACACAGCAGGACACAGCGGTGGACAGAGAGGGGGACACAGAGGAACACAGCGGGGACACTGCGGGGACACAGCGGGACAAAGCGGGGGACACAGCCTGACACAAAGCAGTACACAGCAGGACACAGCGGGCACAAAGCGGGGACAGAGCGGGACACAGCAGGACACAGCAGGGACAGAGCGGGACACAGCGGGGGACACAGCGAGGACACAGCGGGGACTCAGCGGGGTCACAGCGGGATACAGCGGGACACAGACTGACACAGCGGGACACAGCAGAGGACACAGCGGGACACAGCGGAGGACAGAGCGACGACACAGCAGGACACAGCGGGGACACAGGGGGACTCAGCAGGGTTACAGCGGGACACAACGGGACACAGCAGGACACAGCGTGACACAGCGGGGACACAGCAGGGGCACAGCGGGGGACACAGCGGGACACAACGGGACACAGCAGGGACACAGTAGGACAGAGCGGGGGACACAGCGGGGGACAGAGGGGGACACCACGAATAACAGAGCAAGGACACAGTGGGACCCAGCGTGACACAGCCTCGATACAGCAGGATTCACAGCGTTACACAGCGGGTTACACAGCTGGGGACACAAAGGGACACAGTGGTGGACACAGCGGGACACAGCGGGACAGAGTGGGACAGAGACGGGATAAAGCGTGAGACACAGCGGGGGACAGAGCGGGAGACAGCGGGGGACACAGCGAGGACACAGCGGGACACAGCGGGGACACAGCGGGGACTCAGCTGGGGACACAGCGGGGGACAAAGCGGGAAACCACGGAACACAGCCGGACACAGCGCGAAACAGTGGTGACCCTTCGGGGACACAGCGGGACACAGCGGGGGACACAGCGGGACACAGCGGGGGACACAGCAGAACACAGTGGGGGACACAGCGAGGACACAGTGGGACACAGCAAGACACAGCATCGAAACAGCAGGGACACAGCGGTATACAGTGGGGTACACAGCTGGCGACACAACGGGACACAGCGGGGGACACAGCGAGGACACAGTGGGACACAGCAGGACACAGCGGGGACACTGCGGGAACATAGCGGGACACAGCGGGGTACACAGCGGGACACAGCGGGACACAGCTTGGGACACAGCGGGGATACAGCGGGACACAGCGGGGGACACAGCTAGGACACAGCGGGACACAGCGGGACACAGTGGGGACACAAAGGGGACTCAGCGGGGGAAACAGCAAGGTAAAAACGGGACACCATGGGACACAGTGTGACACAGCAGGACACAGAGGGAACACTGCGTCGACACAGCGGGACAAAGCGGGGGACACAGCGGGACACAGCGGGACACAGCGGGGGACACAGCGGGGGACAGTGGAGACAAAGAGAGGACACAGCGGGACACAGTGGTGACACAGCTGGACACAACGGAGTACACAGCGGGACACAGCGGGCACAAAGCGGGGACAGAGCGGGACACAGCGGGACACAGTGGGACATATAGCAGGGGACACAGCGGGACACAAAGGGGGACACAGTGAGGACACAGTGAGACACAGCGGGGACACAGCGAGGACACAGCGGTGACACAGCTGGACACAACGAAGTACACAGCGGGACACAGCGGGCACACAGCGGGGACACAGCGGGACACAGCGGGGAACACAGGAAGGACACAGCAGGACACAGCGTCGATACAGCGGGGACACAGCGCAACACAGCGGGGTACACACCTGTGGACACAACGGGACACAGTGGGGGACACAGCGAGGACACAACAGGACACAGCGGGGACACTGCAAGGACACAGCGGGACAAATGGGGGACACAGCGGGACACAGCGGGGCACAGCGGGGGACACAGCAGAGGACAGCGGAGACAGAGAGGGGACACAGCGAGACGCAGCGTTGACACAGCCTGACACAAAGGAGTACACAGCGAGGACACAGAAGGACAGAGC
>NW_012298205.1:0-4073 GCF_000151885.1 Dipodomys ordii | reverse complement strand
TGGAACCCTTTAGACCCGGAATAGCCAGTAAACCCATATCCCGAATGAATGGTATAGAATGAGGAGTTGTAGTAGTATAAGTAGTATGTACGACGATCACATTATGTAGATGATGACGAGATGATGCATAAGGAGAAGGCAGTAGAAGAAGTAGAAGCAGAAGCAGGAGATAGAAGAAGCAGCAGATGCAGGAGAAGATGAAGCAGTAGAAAAAAGATTAAGCATAAGAAGCAGAAGCAGAAGCAGTATAGAGGAGAAGGAGAAGCAGTATTAGAATCAAAAGAAACAGAAGAAGAAGAAGCAGAAGAAACAGAAGGAATCGAATCAGAAGAATGAGAAGAGCAGAAGCAGAAGGAGAAGCAGAAGCAAAAGATGAAGCAGAAAGAGAAGCAGGAGAAGCAGAAGAAGCAGGAGAAGCAGAAGCAGAAGAAACAGGAGAAGCCGAAGAAGCAGAATCTGAAGCAGAAGGAGAAACAGAAGAAGCACAATCTGAAGCAGAAGCAGAAGAAACAGAAATAGTAGAATAAGCAGAAGCAGAAGCAGCAGGAGAAGCAGAAGAAGAAGACGGAGAAGGCGAGAGAGAAGGATTAGGAGTAGGAGAAGCAAAAGGATAAACAGAAGCGGAAAGAGAAGCAGAAGGAGAAGCAGCACGAGAAGTAGGAGAAGCAGGAGAAGCAGAAGCAGGAGAAGCAGAAGAAACAGAACACGCAGAAGCAGAATGAGAAGCAGAAGGAGAAATTGAAGCAGAAGCAGAAGCAGAAGGAGAAGCAGAAGCAGAAGGAGAAGCAGAAGAAGGAGAAGGAGAAGCTGACAGAGAAGCAGAACGAGAAGCAGGAGAAGCAGAAGCAGGAGAAGCAGAAGCAGAAGAAACAGAAGAAGGAGAAGAAGCAGAAGCAGAAGGAGAAGCTGAAACAGAAGGAAAAGCAGAAAGAGAAGCAGGAGAAGCAGAAGAAGCATCAGCAGGAGAAGCATAAGCAGAAAAAGCCAAAGAAGCAGAAGCAGGACCTGAAGAAGAATGAGAAGCAGGAGAAGCAGAAGAAGCAGAATCTGGAGAAGCAGAAGGAGAAGCAGAAGCAGAAAGAGAAGCAAAAGCAGAAGGAGAAGCAGAAGGAGAAGCAGAAGAAGCCGAGGCAGTAGCAGAAGAAGCAAAAGATTCAGAAGCAGAAGGAGAAGCGGAAGGAAAAGCAGAAGAACTAGAAGGAGAAGGAGAAACAGAAGGAGAAGCAGAAGCAGAAAGAGAAGCAAAAGCAGAAGGAGAAGCAGAAGGAGAAGCAGAAGAAATAGAAGCAGAATCAATAGCAGAAGAAGCTGAAGATGCAGAACCAGAAAGAGAAGCAGAAGGAATAGCAGAAGAACGAGAAGGAGAAATAGAAGGAAAAGCAGAAGGAGAAGCAGGAAAAGCAGATGAAACAGAAGCAGACGGAGAAGCAGAAGAAGGAGAAGGAGAAGCCGGAGCAGAAGAAGAAGCAGAAGGAAAAGCACAAGCAGAAGGAGATGCAGAAGGAGAAGCAGGGAATGCAGAAGAAGCAGAAGCAGAAGGAGAAGAAGAAGGAGAAGAATCAGAATCAGAAGAAGCAGAAGCAGAAATAGAAAGAGAAGCAGACGAAGAGAAGCAGAACGAGAAGCAGGAGAAGCAGAAGAAGCACAAGCGGGAGAAGCAGAAGAAGAAGAAACAGAAGAAGGAGAAGGAGCAGTAGCAGAAGGAGAAGCAGAAGGAGAAGCAGAAAGAGAAGCAGGAAAAGCAGAAGAAGCAGAAGCAGGAGAAGCAGAAGGAGAAGAAACAGGAGAAGGACAAGAAGCAGAAAGAGAAGCAGTAGAAGCAGAAGAGGCAGGAAAAGCAGAAGCAGAAGAAAGAGAAGAAGAAGAAGACGAAGAAGAAGAAGAAGAAGAAGCAGCATAAAGAGAAGCATAAGGAGAAGCATAAGGACAAGTATAAGGAGAAGCAGTAGAAGCAGAAGAAGCAGAAGCAGGAGAAGCTGAAGCAGAAGAAAAAGAATAAGCAAAAGAAGCAGAAGCAGAAGCAGTGAGAGAAGCAGAAAAAGGAGAAGGAGCAGCAGAAGGAGAAGCAGAAGCAGAAAGAGAAGGAGAACAAGAAGGAGAAGAAGGAGAATCAGAAGAAGCAGAAAGAGAAGGAGAAGCAGAAGTAGAATCAGAAGAAACAGAAGAAGAAGAAGAAGAAGAAACAGAAGCAAAAGAAACAGAAGAAGGAGAAGAGCAGAAGCAGAAGCAGAAGGAGAAGCAGAAGCAGAAGGAGAAGCAGAAAGAGTTGCAGGAGAAGAAGAAGAAGCAGGAGAAGCAGAAGCAGAAGAAACAGGAGAAGCCGAAGAAGCAGAAGCAGAATCTGAAGCAGAAGGAGAAACAGAAGAAGCACAATCTGAAGCAGAAGCAGAAGAAACAGAAATAGTAGAATAAGCAGTAGCAGAAGCACCAGGACAAGCAGAAGAACAAGAAGGAGAAGGCGAAAGAGAAGGATTAGAAGTAGGAGAAGCAAAAGGATAAGCAGAAGCAGAAAGAGACGCAGAAGGAGAAGCAGCACGAGAAGTAGGAGAAGCAGGAGAAGCAGGAGAAGCAGGAGAAGCAGAAGAAGGAGAAGCAGAAGAAACAGAAGACGCAGAAGGAGAAATTGAAGCAGAAGCAGAAGGAGAAGCAGAAGCAGAAGAAGGAGAAGGAGAAGCAGAAAGAGAAGCAGAAAGAGAAGCAGAACGAGAAGCAGGAGAAGCAGAAGCAGGAGAAGCAGAAGCAGAAGAAACAGAAGAAGGAGAAGAAGCAGAAGGAGAAGCAGAAACAGAAGGAAAAAGCAGAAAGAGAAGCAGGAGAAGCAGAAGAAGCCTCAGCAGGAGAAGCAGAAGTAGAAGAAGCCGAAGAAGCAGAAGCAGAACCTGAAGCAGAAGGAGAAGCAGGAGAAGCAGAAGAAGCAGAATCCGGAGAAGTAGAAGGAGAAGCAGAAGCAGAAAGAGAAGCAAAAGCAGAAGGAGAAGCAGAAGAAACAAAAGAAGTAGAAGCCGTAGCCGTTGTAGCAGAAGCAGAAGGAGAAGCAGAAGGAAAAGGAGAAGAACAAGAAGGAGAAGGAGAAACAGAAGGAGAAGCAGAAGGAGAAGCAGAAAGAGAAGAATGTAAAGCAGAAGAAGAAGAAGCAGAAGGAGAATCAGAAGGAGAAGCAGAAGAAGGAGAAGCAGAAGCAGAAGAAGATGCAGAAGGAGAAGAAGGAGAAACAGAAGAAGCAGAAGCAGAAGGAGAAGCAGGAAAAGCAGAAGAAGCAGAAGCAAAAGGAGAAGCAAAGAAGGAGAAGGAGAAGCAGAGGCAGAAGAAGAAGCATAAGGACAAGCACAAGCAGAAGGAGATGCAGAAGGAGAAGCAGGAGAAGCAGAAGAAGCAGAAGCTGCAGGAGAAGCAGAAGTAGGAGAAGGAGAAGGAGGAGAAGCAGAAGGAGAAGCAGAAGCAGAATGAGAAGCAGAAAGAGAAGCAGGAGGAGGACAAGAAGCAGAAGCAGGACAAGCCGAAAGAGAAGAAGCAGAAACAGAAGCAGAAGGAGAAGCAGAAGCAGAAGGAGAAGCAGCAGAAGAAGTAGAACCAGAAATCCAGGCACGAGAAACAGAAGAAGCAGAAGCAGAAGGAGAAGCAAAAAGAGAAGCAGAAGGAGAAGTAGAAAAAGCAGCAGAAGAAGCAGAAAAACAAGCAGGAGAAGCAGAAGCAGAAAGAGAAGTAGAAGCAGAAGAAGCAGAAGAAGAAGCAGTAGAAGCATAAGAAGCAGAAGCAGGAGAAGCAGAACCAGAAGAAAAAGAAGAAGCATAAGAAGCAGAAGCAGAGGGAGAAACAGAAGAAGGAGAAGGAGCAGCAGAAGGTGAAGCAGAAGGAGATGCAGAAGCAGAAAGAGAAGCAGAAATAAAAGGAGAAGAAGAAGGAGAAGTTGGAGAATCAGAAGAAGCAGAAGCAGAAAGAGAAGCAGAAGAAGGAGAAGGAGAAGCAGAAGGAGAAGGACAAGCAGGAGAAGCAGAAGAAGCAGAAGCGGGAGAAGCAGAAGAAGAAGAAGAAGAAACAGAAGAAGGAGAAGGAGCAGAAGGAGAAGCAGAAGC
>NW_012298204.1:0-4073 GCF_000151885.1 Dipodomys ordii | reverse complement strand
GAGAAGAGCAGAAGCAGAAGGAGAAGCAGAAATATAAGCAGGAGAAGCAGAAGAAGCAGGAGAAGCAGAAGCAGAATAAACAGGAGAAGCCGAAGAAGCAGAAGCAGAATCTGAAGCAGAAGGAGAAACAGAAGAAGCACAATCTGAAGCAGAAGCAGAAGAAACAGAAATAGTAGAATAAGCAGAAGCAGAAGCAGCAGGAGAAGGAGAAGAAGAAGACGGAGAAGGAGAGAGAGAAGGATTAGGAGTAGGAGAAGCAAAAGGATAAGCAGAAGCAGAAAGAGACGCAGAAGGAGAAGCAGCACGAGAAGTAGGAGAAGCAGGAGAAGCAAAAGCAGGAGAAGCAGAAGAAACAGAAGACGGAGAAGCAGAATGAGAAGCAGAAGGAGAAATTGAAGCAGAAGCAGAAGGAGAAGCAAAAGCAGAAGGAGAAGCAGAAGAAGGAGAAGCAGAAGAAACAGAAGAAGCAGAGGCAGTAGCAGAAGCAGAAGATGCAGAAGCAGAAGGAGAAGCACAAGGAAAAGCAGAAGAACGAGAAGGAGAAGGAGAAACAGAAGGAGAAGCAGAATGAGAAGCAGAAGAAGGAGAAGGAGACGGAAAAGCAGCAGGAGAAGCAGAAAGAGCAGCAGAAGGAGAAGCATGAGATACAGAAACAGGAGAAGCAGAAGTAGAAGAATCAGGAGAAGGAAAAGAAGCAGAAGGAGAAGCAGAAACAGAATGAGAAGCAGAAAGAGAAGGAGGGGAAGCAGAAGAAGCAGAAGCAGGAGAAGCAGAAGCATGAGAATCCGAAGAAGCAGAAGCAGAACCTGAAGCAGAAGGAGAAGCAGGAGAAGCAGAAAAAGCAGAATCTGGAAAAGCAGAATGACAAGCTGAAGGAGAAGCAGAAGAAGAAAGAGAATCAAAAGCAGAAGGAGAAGCAGAAGAAACAGAAGACGTAGAAGCAGTAGCAGTTGTAGCTGAAGCAGAAGGAGAAGCCGAAGGAAAAGCAGAAGAACAAGAAGAGAAGGAGAAACAGAAGGAGAAGCAGAAGGAGAAGCAGAAAGAGAAGCAGGTAAAGCAGAAGAAGAAGAAGCAGAAGGAGAATCAGAAGGAGAAGCAGAAGAAGGAGCATAAGGACAAGCACAAGCAGAAGGAGATGCAGAAGGAGAAGCAGGAGAAGCAGAAGAAGCAGAAGCTGAAGGAGAAGCAGAAGTAGGAGAAGGAGAAGGAGGAGAAGCAATAGCAGAAGGAGAAGCAGAAGCGGAATGAGAAGCAGAAAGAAAAGC
Source organism: Dipodomys ordii (assembly GCF_000151885.1). Taxonomy (NCBI): domain Eukaryota; kingdom Metazoa; phylum Chordata; class Mammalia; order Rodentia; family Heteromyidae; genus Dipodomys; species Dipodomys ordii. The sequence goes on along the minus strand of NW_012298204.1, from coordinate 2,808 downwards.
AGGAGAAGCACACGAAGCAGAAGCAGGAGAAGCCGAAAGAGAAGAAGCAGAAGAAGCAGAAACAGAAGCAGAAGTAGAAGCAGAAGCAGAAGGAGAAGCAGCAGAACAAGTAGAACCAGAAATTCAGGCAGGAGAAACAGAAGCAGAAGCAGAAAGAGAAGCAAAAAGAGAAGCAGAAGGAGAAGTAGAAGAAGCAGCAGAATGAGAAGCAGCAGAAGACGAAGAAAAACAAGCAGGAGAAGCAGAAGCAGAAAGAGAAGTAGAAGCAGAAGAAGCAGAAGAAGCAGAAGCAGAAGAAGCAGTAGAAGCATAAGAAGCAGAAGCAGGAGAAGCAGAAGCAGAAGAACAAGAAGAAGCATAAGAAGCAGAAGCAGAAGCAGAGGGAGAAACAGAAGAAGGAGAAGGAGCAGCAGAAGGTGAAGCAGAAGGAGATGGAGAAGCAGAAAGAGAAGCAGAAACAGAAGGAGAAGAAGAAGGATTAGTTGGAGAATCAGAAGAAGCAGGAGCAGAAAGAGAAGCAGAAGAAGGAGAAGGAGAAGCAGAAGCAGAGGAAAGGAAGGAGAAGTAGAAGAAGCAGAAGCGGGAGAAGCAGAAGAAGAAGAAGAAGAAGAAGAAGAAGAAGAAGAAGAAGAAGAAGAAGAAGAAGAAGAAGAAGAAGAAGAAGAAGAAGAAGAAGAAGAAGAAGAAGAAGAAGAAGAAGAAGAAGCAGAAGAAGAAGAAGAAGAAGAAGAAGAAGAAGAAGAAGAAGAAGAAGAAGAAGAAGAAGAAGAAGAAGAAGAAGAAGAAGAAGAAGAAGCATAAGGAGAAGCAGAAGAAGCAGAAGAAGCAGAAGCAGGAGTAGCAGAAGCAGAAGAAAAAGAATAATCAAAAGAAGCAGAAGCAGAAGAAGTGGGAGAAGCATAAGAAGGAGAAGGAAAAGGAGCAGCAGAAGGAGAAGCAGAAGCAGAAAGAGAAGCAGAAACAGAAGGAGAACAAGAAGGAGAAGCAGGAGAATCAGAAGAAGCAGAAGTAGAAGCAGAAAGAAGAGAAGAAGGAGAAGCAGAAGTAGAATCAGAAGAAACAGAAGAAGAAGCAGAAGAAACAGAAGCAAAAGAAACAGAAGACGGAGAAGAGCAGAAGCAGAAGCAGAAGGAGAAGCAGAAGCAGAAAGAGAAGCAGGAGAAGCAGAAGATGCAGGAGAAGCAGAAGCAGAAGAAACAGGAGAAGCCAAAGAAGCAGAACCAGAATCTGAAGGAGAAACAGAAGAAGCACAATCTCAAGCAGAAGCAGAAGAAACAGAAATAGTAGAATAAGCAGAAGCAGAAGCAGCAGGAAAAGCAGAAGAAGAAGACGGAGGAGGCGAGAGAAAGGATTAGGAGTAGGAGAAGCAAAAGGATAAGCAGAAGCAGAAAGAGACGCAGAAGGAGAAGCAGCACGAGAAGTAGGAGAAGCAGGAGAAGCAGAAGCAGGAGAAGCAGAAGAAACAGAAGACGCAGAAGCAGAATGAGAAGCAGAAGGAGAAATTGAAGCAGAAGCAGAAGCAGAAGAAGGAGAAGGAGAAGCAGAAAGAAAAGCAGAAAGAGAAGCAGGACGAGAAACAGGAGAAGCAGAAGCAGGAGAAGCAGAAGAAACAGAAGAAGGAGAAGAAGCCGAAGCAGAACGAGAAGCAGAAACAGAAGAAGAAGCAGAAAGAGAAGGAGGGGAAGCAGAAGAAGCAAAAGCAGGAGAAGCAGAAGCATAAGAATCTGAAAAAGCAGAAGCAGAACCTGAAGCATAAGGAGAAGTAGAAGAAGCAGAATCTGGAGAAGCAGAAGGAGAAGCAGAAGCAGAAAGAGAAGCAAAAGCTGAAGGAGAAGCAGAAGGAGAAGCAGAAGAAACAGAAGCAGTAGCTGAAGAAGCTGAAGATGTAGAAGCAGAAAAAGAAGCACAAGAAATAGCAGAAGAACGAGAAGGAGAAGGAGAAACAGAAGGAGAGGCCGAAGGAAAAGCAGAAAGAGAATCAGGAAAAGCAGAAGAAGCAGAAGCAGACGGAGAAGTAGAAGAAGGAGAAGGAGAAGCAGAAGCAGAAGAAGAAGCACAAGGAAAAGCACAAGCAGAAGGAGATGCAGAAGGAGAAGCAGGAGAAGCAGAAGAAGCAGAAGCAGAAGGAGAAGAACTAAAGAGAAGAAGCAGAAGCAGAAGTAGAAACAGAAGCCGACGAAGAGAAGCAGAACGAGAAGCAGGAGAAGCAGAAGAAGCAGAAGCGGGAGAAGCAGAAGAAGAAACAGAAGGAGGAGAAGGAGCAGAAGCCGAAGGAGAAGGAGAAGCAGAAGGAGAAGCAGAAAGAGAAGCAGGAAAAGCAGAAAAAGCAGAAGCAGGAGACGCAGAAGCAGAAGAAACAGGAGAAGGACAAGAAGCTGAAGCAAAAGCAGAAGGAGAAGCAGAAACAGAAGGAGAACCAGAAAGAGAAGGAGTGGAAGCAGAAGAAGCAGAAGCAGCAGAAGCAGAAGCATAAGAATACGAAGAAGCAGAAGCAGAACCTGAAGCAGAAGGAGAAGCAGGAGAAGCAGAAGAAGCAGAATATGGAGAAGCAGAATGACAAGCTGAAGGAGAAGCAGAGGCAGAAAGAGAATCAAAAGCAGAAGGAGAAGCAGAAGAAACAGAAGAAGCAGAAGCAGTAGCAGTTGCAGCAAAAGCAGAAGGAGAAGCAGAAGGAAAAGCAGGAGAACGAGAAGGAGAAGGAGACACAGAAGGAGAAGCAGAAGGAGAATCAGAAGGAGAAGCAGAAGAAGCAGAAGGAGAAGCAGAACGAGAAACGGAAGCAGAGGAAACAGCAGAAAGAGAAGCAGA
>NW_012298203.1:0-2265 GCF_000151885.1 Dipodomys ordii | reverse complement strand
AAGAAGCAGGTTTTTTGCAGAAGCAGAAGATAGACAAGAAGAAGAAGAAGAAGAAGAAGAAGAAGAAGAAGAAGATGAAGAAGATGAAGAAGAAGAAGAAGAAGAAGAAGAAGAAGAAGGAGTAGCATAAGGAGAAGCATAAGGAGAAGGATTAGGAGAAGCATAAGGAGAAGCAGTAGAAGCAGAAGAAGCAGAAGCAGGAGAAGCAGAAGCAGAAGAAAAAGAATATGCATAAGAACCAGAATCAGAGGGAGAAGTTGATGGAGAAGGAGCAGCAGAAGGAGAAGAAGAAGCTTTATAGAGAAGCAGAAACAGAAGGAGAACAAGAAGGAGAAGCAGGAGAATCAGAAGAAGTAGAAGTAGAAGCAGAAAGAGAAGGAGAAGAAGGAGAAGCAGAAGTAGAATCAGAAGAAACAGAAGAACAAGAAGCAGAAGAAACAGAAGCAAAATGAACAGAAGAAGGAGAAGAGCAGAAGCAGAAGCAGAAGGAGAAGCAGAAGAAGAAGGAGAAGCAGAAAGAGAAGCAGGAGAAGTAGAAGAAGCAAGAGAAGCAGCAGAAGAAGAAACCGAAGAAGCCGAAGAAGCAGAAGCAGAATCTGAAGCAGAAGGAGAAACAGAAGAAGCACAATCTGAAGCAGAAGCAGAAGAAACAGAAATAGTAGAATAAACAGAAGCAGAAGCAGCAGGAGAAGCAGAAGAAGAAGAAGAAGAAGGCAAAAGAGAAGGATTAGGAGTAGGAGAAGCAGAAGGATAAGCAGAAGCACAAAGAGAAGCAGGAGAAGCAGCATGAGAAGCAGGAGAAGCAGAAGAAGCAGAAGCAGGAGAAGCAGAAAAAAACAAAAGACGCAGAAGCAGAATGAGAAGCAGAAGGAGAAATTGAAGCAGAAGGAGAAGCAGAAGAAGAAGGAGAAGGAAAGGGAGAAGCAGAAAGAGAAGCAGAACGAGAAGCAGGACAAGCAGCAGCAGGAGAAGCAGAAGCAGAAGAAACAGAAGAAGGAGAAGAAGCAGAAGGAAAAGCAGAAACAGAAGGAAAAGCAGAAGGAGAATCAGGAGAAGCAGAAGAAGCAGCAGCAGGAGAAGCAGAAGCAGAAGAAGCCGAAGAAGCAGATGCAGAACCTGAAGCAGAAGGAGAAGCAGGAGAAGGAGAAGAAGCAGAATCTGGAGAAGCAGAAGCAGAAAGAGAAGCAAAAGCAGAAGGAGAAGCAGAAGGAGGAGTAGAAGAAACAGAAGAAGAAGACGCAGTAGCAGAAGCAGCAGAAGATGCAGAAGCAGAACGAGAAGCAGAAGGAAAAGCATAAGAACGAGAAGGAGAAGGAGTAGGAGAAACAGAAGGAGAAGCAGAAAGAGAAGCAGAAGAAGGAGCAGGAGAAGGAGATGCAGAAAGAGCAGCAGAAGGAGAAGCAGTAGAAGCAGAAACAGGAGAAGCATAAGCAGAAGAAACAGGAGAAGGACAAGAAGCAGAAGCAGAAGGAGAAACAGAAACAGAGGGAGAAGCAGAAAGAGAAGGAGGGGAAGAAGAAGAAGCCGTAGCATGAGAAGCAGAAGCAGAAGAAGCCGAAGAAGCAGAAGCAGAACCTGAAGCAGAAGGAGAAGCAGAAGTAGAAGAAGCAGAATCTCGAGAAGCAGAAGGAGAAGCAGAAGCAGAAAGAAAAGCAAAAGCACAAGGAGAAGCAGAAGGAGAAGTAGAAGAAACAGAAGAAGCAGACGCAGTAGCAGAAGCAGCAGAAGATGCAGAAGCAGAAGGAGAAGCAGAAGGAAAAGCAGAAGAACGAGAAGGAGAAGGAGAAGGAGAAACAGAAGGAGAAGCCGAAAGAGAAGCAGGAGAAGGAGCAGGAGAAGGAAAAGCAACAAGAGAAGCAGAAAGAGCAGCAGAAGGAGAAGCAGAAACAGGAGAAGCAGAAGCATAAGAATCCGAAGAAGAAGAAGTAGAACCTGAAGCAGAAGGAGAAGCAGGAGAAGCAGTAGAAGCAGAATCTGGAGAAGCAGAATGAGAAGCAGAAGGAGAAGAAGAAGCAGAAAGAGAATCAAAAGCAGAAGGGGAAGCAGAATAATCAGAAGAAGTAGAAGCAGTAGCAGTTGTAGCAGAAGTAGAAGGAAAAGCAGAAGAACGAGGAGAAGGAGAAACAGAAGGAGAAGCAAAGGAAGAAGCAGAAAGAGAAGCAGGTAAACCAGAAGAAGAAGCAGTAGAAGGAGAATCAGAAGGAGACGCATAAGAAGGAGAAGGAGAAGCAGAAGCAGAAGAAAATGCAGAAGGAGAAACAGTGA
>NW_012298202.1:0-4075 GCF_000151885.1 Dipodomys ordii | reverse complement strand
AGAAGGAGAACCTGAAGCAGAAGGAGAAGCAGAAGCATCAGAAGCTGGAAAAGCAGAAGCAGAAGATACAGAACAAGCAGAAGAAGCAGAAGCAGAACGAGAAGCAGAAGAATAAGAAGGAGAAAGAGAAGGATTAGGAGTAGGAGGAGCAGAAGCAGAATTAGAAGCAGAAAGAGAAGCAGAAGGAGAAGCAGAAGGAGAAACAGAAGAAGCAGAAGCAAGAGAAGCAGAAGCAGAATGAGAAGCACAAGAAGGAGAAATTGAAGGAGAAGGAGAAGGAGACGGAGAAGCATAAGGAGAAGTAGGAGAAGCAGAAGAAGGAGAAGCAGGAGAAGCAGAAGCAGAAGAAACAGAAGAAGGAGAAGAGCAGAAGCAGAAGGAGAAACAGAAGCAGAAGGAGAAGCAGAAGAAGCAGAAGCTGAAGCAGAAGAAACTGAAAAAGCAGAAAAAGAAGAAGAAGCAGAAGAAGAAGAAGCAGGAAAAGCAGAAGAAGAAGAAGAAGAAGAAGGAGAAGGAGAAAGAGAAGGATTAGGAGTAGGAGAAACAGACGGATAAGCAGAAGCAGAAAGAGACGGATAAGCAGAAGCAGAAAGAGAAGGAGAATGAGAAGGAGAAGCAGGAGAAGCAGAAGAAGCAGAAGCAGGAGAAGCAGAAGCAGAATGAAAAGCAGAAGAAGGAGAAATTAAAACAGAAGAAGATGCAGAAGGAGAAGCAGAAGCAGAAGCAGAAGGAGAAGCAGAAGAAGGAGAAGGAGAAGGAGAAGCAGAAGGATAAGAATAAAGAGAAACAGAAGGAGAAGCAGGAGAAGCATAAGCAGAAGAAATAGAAGAAGGAGAAGAAGCAGAAGCAGAAAGAGAAGCAGAAACAGAAGGAGATGCAGAAATAGAAGAAGAAGAAGCCGAAGAAGCAGAAGCAGAACCTGAAGCGGAAGGAGAAGCAGAAGAAGCAGAATCTGGAGAAGAAGGAGAACCAGAAGGAGAAGCAGAAGCAGAAAGAGAAGCAAAAGCAGAAGGAGAAGCAGAAGAAACAGAAGAAGCAGAATCAGTAGCAGAAGAAGCTGAAGATGCAGAAGCAGAAAGAGAAGCAGAAGGAATAGCAGAAGAACGAGAAGGAGAAGGAGAAACAGAAGGAGAAGAAGAAGGAGAAGCAGAAGGAGAATCAGGAAAGGCAGAAGAAGCAGAATCAGACGGAGAAGGAGATGCAGAAGCAGAAAGAGAAGCAGAAATAGAAGGAGAAGAAGAAGGAGAAGTTGGAGAATCAGAAGAAGCAGAAGCAGAAAGAGAAGCAGAAGAAGAAGGAGAAGCAGAAGGAGAAGGACAAGCAGGAGAAGCAGAAGAAGCAGAAGCGGGAGAAGCAGAGGAAGAAGAAGAAACAGAAGAAGGAGAAGGAGCAGAAGGAGAAGCAGAACCAGAAGGAGAAGCAGAAAGAGAAGCAGAAGAAGCAGTAGCAGGAGAAGCAGAAGCAGAAGAAACAGGAGAAGCCGAAGAATCAGAAGGAGAACCTGAAGCACAAGGAGAAGCAGAAGCAGCAGAAGCTGGAAAAGCAGAAGCAGAAGAAACCGAACAAGCAGAAGAAGCAGAAGCAGAACGAGAAGCAGAAGAAGAAGGAGAAAGAGAAGGATTAGGAGTAGGAGGAGCAGAAGCAGAATAAGAAGCAGAAAGAGAAGCAGAAGGAGAAGCAGAAGGAGAAACAGAAGAAGCAGAAGCAGGAGAAGCAGAAGCAGAAGCAGAATGAGAAGCACAAGAAGGAGAAATTGAAGGAGAAGGAGAAGGAGACGGAGAAGCAGAAGGAGAAGTAGGAGAAGCAGAAGAAGAAGAAGCAGGAGAAGCAGAAACAGAAGAAACAGAAGAAGAAGAGCAGAAGCAGAAGGAGAAGCAGAAGGAGAAGCAGAAAAAGCAGAAGCTGAAGCAGAAGAAGAAGAAACAGAAAAAGCAGAAGAAGCAGAAGAAGAAGCAGCAGGAGAAGCAGAAGAAGAAGAAGGAGAAAGAGAAGGATTAGGAGTAGGAGAAACAGAAGGATAAGCAGAAGCAGAAAGAGAAGGAGAATGTGAAGGAGAAGCAGGAGAAGCAGAAGAAGCAGAAGCAGGAGTAGCAGAAGCAGAATGAAAAGCAGAAGAAGGAGAAATTGAAACAGAAGAAGATGTAGAAGGAGAAGCAGAAGCAGAAGCAGAAGTAGAAGCAGAAGAAGGAGAAGCAGAAGGAGAAGCATAAAGAGAAACAGAAGGAGAAGCAGGAGAACAGAAGCAGGAGAAGCAGAATCAAAAGAAATAGAAGAAGGATAAAAAGCAGAAGCAGAAAGAGAAGCAGAAACAGAAGGAGAAGCAGAAATAGAAGCAGAAGAAGTTGAAGAAGCAGAAGCAGAACCTGAAGCAGAAGGAGAAGCAGGAGAAGCAGGAGAAGGAGAAGAAGCAGAATCTGGCGAGGAAGGAGAACCAGAAGGAGAAGCAGAAGCAGAAAGAGAAGCAAAAGCTGGAGAAGCAGAAAGAGAAGCAGAAGAAACAGAAGAAGCAGAAGCAGAAGCAGTAGCAGAAGAAGCTGAAGACGCAGAAGCAGATAGAGAAGCAGCAGGAATAGCAGAATAACGAGAAGGCGAAACAGAAGGAGAAGATGAATGAGAAGCAGAAGGAGAAGCAGGAAAAACAGAAGAAGCAGAAACAGACGGAGAAGCAGAAGGAGAAGCAGAAGCAGAAGAAGAAGCAGAAGGAAAAGCACAAGCAGAAAGAGATGCAGAAGGAGTAGCAGGAGAAGCAGAAGAAGCAGAATCAGAAGGAGAAGAAGAAGGAGAAGAAGCAGAATCAGAAGAAGCAGAAGGAGAAGTAGAAAGAGAAGCCGACGAAGAGAAGCAGAACGAGAAGCAGGAGAAGCAGAAGAAGCACAGCGGGAGAAGCAGAAGAAGAAGAAACAGAAGAAATAGAAGGAGCAGAAGCAGAAGGAGAAGCAGAAGCAGAAGGAGAAGCAGAAAGAGAAGCAGGAGAAGCAGAAGAAGCAGGAGAAGCAGAAGCAGAAGAAACAGGAGAAGCCGAAGAAGCAGAAGCTGAATCTGAAGCAGAAGGAGAAACAGAAGAAGCACAATCTGAAGCAGAAGCAGAAGAAACAGAAAGAGTAGAATAAGCAGAAGCAGACGCTGCAGGAGAAGAAGAAGAAGACGGAGAAGGCGAAAGAGGAAGATTAGGAGTAGGAGAAGCAAAAGGATAAGCAGAAGCAGAAAGAGACGCAGAAGGAGAAACAGCACGAGAAGTTGGAGAAGCAGGAGAAGCAGAAGCATGAGAAGCAGAAGAAACAGAAGACGCAGAAGCAGAATGAGAAGCAGAAGGAGAAATTGAAGCAGAAGGAGAAGAAGAAGCAGAAGGAGAAGCAGAAGAAAGAGAAGGAGAAGTAGAAGCAGAAAGAGAAGCAGAAAGAGCCGCACAACGAGAAGCACAACGAGAAGCAGGAGAAGCAGAAGCAGGAGAAGCAGAAGCAGAAGAAACATAAGAAGGAGAAGAAGCAGAAGCAGAAGGAGAAGCAGAAACAGAAGGAAAAGCAGAAATAGAAGCAGGAGCAGCAGAAGAAGCAGCAGCAGGAGAAGCAGAAGCAGAAGAAGCCGAAGAAGCAGAACCAGAACCTGAAGCATAAGGAGATACAGGAGAAGCAGAAGAAGCAGAATCTGGAGAAGCAGAAGGAGAAGCAGAAGCAGAAAGAGAAGCAAAAGCAGAAGGAGAAGCAGAAGAAACAGAAGAAGCAGAGGCAGTAGCAGAAGAAGCAGAAGCAGTAGGAAAAGCAGAAGAACAAGAAGGAGAAGGAGAAACAGAAGGAGAAGCAGAAGGAGAAGCAGAAAGAGAAGCAGGTAAAGCAGAAGAAGAAGCAGAAGGAGAATCAGAAGGAGAAGCAGAAGAAGGAGAAGGAGAAGCAGAAGCCGAAGAAGATGCAGAAGGAGAAGCAGAAGAAGCAGAGGCAGAAGGAGAATCAGGAAAAGCAGAAGAAGCATAAGCAAAAGGTGAAGCAAAAGAAGGAGAAGGAGAAGCAGAGGCAGATGAAGAAGCATAAGGTCAAGCTCAAGTTGATGGAGATTTAATTTGAGAAGCAGGAGAAGCTGA
>NW_012298201.1:0-4076 GCF_000151885.1 Dipodomys ordii | reverse complement strand
TCATTGTCTCCCGCTGTGTCCCCCGCTGAGTCCCCGCTGTGTCCCGCTGTGTCCTCGCTGTGTCCCCCGCTGTCTCCCGCTCTGTCCCCCGCTGTGTCTCACGCTTTGTCCCCGCTGTGTCCCACTGTGTCCCGCTGTGTCCCGCTGTGCCCCCACTGTATTTCGTTGTGTCCACAGCTGTGTACCACGCTGTGTAACGCTGTGTGCACGCTGTATCTACGCTGTGTCCCGCTGTGTCCCGCTGGGTCCTCGCTGTGTCCCCCGCTGTGTCCTGCTGTGTCCCCCGCTGTGTCCCGCTGTGTCCCCCGCTGAGTCACCGCTGTGTCACCGCTGTGTCCCGCTGTGTCCTCGCTGTGTTCCCCGCTGTCTCCCGCTCTGTCCCTCGCTGTGTCTCACGCTTTGTCCCCGCTGTGTCCCACTGTGTCCCGCTGTGTCCGGCTGTGCCCCCACTGTGTCCCGTTGTGTCCACAGCTGAGTACCACGCTGTGTAACGCTGTGTCCCCGCTGTATCGACGCTCTGTCCCACTGTTTCCCGCTGTGTCCTCGCTGTGTTCCCCGCTGTATCTCGCTGTGTCCCCTGCTGTGTCCCCCGCTGAGTCCCCGCTGTGTCACCGCTGTGTCCCGCTGTTTCCTCGCTGTGTCCCCTGCTGTCTCCCTCTCTGCCCCCGCTGTGTCTCACGCTTTGTCCCCGCTGTGTCCCACTGTGTCCCGCTGTGTCCGGCTGTGCCCCTACTGTGTCCCGTTGTGTCCACAGTGTGTACCACGCTGTGTAACGCTGCGTCCCCGCTGTATCGACGCTGTGTCCCGCTGTGTCCTCGCTGTGTTCCCCACTGTGTCCCGCTGTGTCCCCCGCTGTGTCCCCCGCTGTGTCCTCGTTGTGTCCCCTGTTGTTCCCGCTGTGTCCTCACTGGGTAGCCCACTGTGTCCCACTGTGTCCTCCGCTGTGTACCACGCTGTGTAACTCTGTGTGCCTGCTGTATCGACGCTGTGTCCCGCTGTGTCCACGCTGTGTCCTCGCTGTGTTCCCTGCTGTGTCCTGCTGTGTCCCCCGCTGTGTTCCCCGCTGTGTCCCCCTGTGTCCCCTGCTATGTCCTGCTGTGTCCTCGCTGGGTCTCCCGCTGGGTCCCACTGTGTCCCCCGCTGTGTCCCGCTGTGTCCCGCTGTGTCCTCGCTGTGTCCCCCGCTGTGTCCCGTTGTGTTCCTAGGTGTGTACCCCGTTGTGTCCCGCTGTATCGACTCTGTGTCCCACTGGGTCCCGCTGTTTCCTTCCTGTTTTCCCCGCTCTGTCTCGCTGTGTCCCCGCTGTATCGACGCTGTGTCCCTGCTGTGTCCCGCTGTTTCCCGCTCTGTCCTCGCTGTGTCCCCAGCTGTGTCCCGTTGTGTCCCCAGCTGTGTCCCCCGCTATGTCCCGCTGTGTGTACTGCTGTGTCCACGCTTTGTCCCGCTGTGTCTCGCTGTGTCCCGCTGTGTCCTCTCTGTGTCCCCTGCTATGTTCCGCTGTGTCCTCGCTGTGTCCCCCGCTGTGTCCCGCTGTGTCCCCATTGTGTCCCCCGCTGTGTCGCGCTGTGTCCCGCTGTGTCCCCCGCTGTGTCCGCTGCTGTGTCCTGCTGTGTCCCCCGCTGTGTCACCAATGTGTCCAGCTGTGTCCTCGCTGTGTCCCGCTGTGTCTCGCTGTGCCCCCACTCTGTCCCGTTGTGTCCACAGCTGGGTACCACGCTGTGTAACCCTGTGTCCCCGCTGTATGGACGCTGTGTCCTGCTGTGTCCCGCTGTGTCCTTGCTGTGTTCCCCGCTGTGTCCCGCTGTGTCCCCAGCTGTGTCACCCGCTGTGTCCCGCTGTGTCCACGCTGGGTCCCCCAGTGTGTCCCGCTGTGCCCCCTGCTGTGTTCGGCTGTGTCCCGCTATGTCTCGCTCGGTCCCTGCTGTGTCCCGCTGTGTCCCGCTGTGTCCCCGCTGTGTGCCCGCTGTGTCCTGCTGTGTACTCCGTTGTGTCCAGCTGTGTCACCGCTGTGTCTTGCTTTGGCCCCTCTCTGTCTCCAATGTCCCCCGCTGTGTCCCCCGCTGTGTCCCGCTGTGTCCCGCTGTGTCCCCCGCTTTGTCCCGCTGAGTCCCCTCTGTGTCGCCGCTGTGTCCCGCTGTGTCCTCGCTGTGTCCCCCGCTGTCTGTCGCTTTGTCCCCGCTGTGTCCCTAGCTGTGTCCCGCTGTGTCCCACTGTGTACCCCGCTGTGTCCCAGTATGTTCCCGCAGTGTCCCCGCTGTGTACCGCTGTGTTCCGCTGGGTACTCTCTGTGTCCCCCGCAGTGTCCCTTTGTGTCCCCAGCTATGCACGCTGCTGTGTCCCGCTGTGTCTCCGCTGTAACGACCCTGGGTCCCGCTGGGTCCCGCTATGTCCTCCATGTGTTCCCCGCTGTGTCCCGTTGTGTCCCCAGTTGTGTACCTCGATGTGTCCCGCTGTGTCCCCGCTTTATCGACGCTGGGTCCCGCTGGGTCCCGCTGGGTCCTCCCTGTGTCCCCCGCTGTGTCCCGCTGTGTCCCACTGTGTCCGCCACTGTGTCCCACGCTGTGTTCCGCTGGGTCCTCGCTGTGTTCCGCTCTATCCCGCTGTGTCCTCGCTCTGTCCCCCGGTGTGTCCCGCTGTGTCCCCGCTGTGTCCCAAGCTGTGTCCCGCTGTGTACCCCACTGTGTCCCCCTCTGTGTCCTGCTGTATCCCCCGCTGTGTCCCGCTGTGTCCCGCTGTGTCCCCCGCTGTGTCCCTGCTGTGTCCCCGCTGTGTCCTGCTGTATACTGCTGTGTCCCCCGCTGAGTCCTGCTGTGTCCCCGCTGTGTCCCGCTGTGTTCCCCATGTGTCCCCCGCTGTGTCCCACCGTGTCCCACTGTGTCCCCCACTGTTTCCCCCGCTGTGTCCGGCTGTGTCCCCCGCTGTGTCCCGCTGTGTCCACTGCTGTGTCCCCGCTGTGTCCCGCTTTTTCCCTGGCTGTATCCCGCTGTGTCCTCACTGTGTCCCCCGCTGTATCCCGCTGTGTCCTCGCTGTGTCCCCAGCTGTGTCCCCCTGTGTCCCCTGCTTTGTCCCGCTGTGTCCCACTGTGACCCCGCTGTGTCCCGCTGTGTCTCGCTGTGTCCCCGGTGTGCCCGCTGTGTCCAGCTATGTCACCGCTGTGTCCCGCTGTGGCCCATCTCTGTCTCTGCTGTCCCCCGCTGTGTCCCCCGCTGTGTGCCACTGTGTCCCGCAATGTCCCCCGCTTTGTCCTGCTGTGTCCCCGCAGTGTCCCCGCTGTGTCCCGCTGTGTCACACTGTGTCCCGTGGTGTCCCACTTTGTCCCCCGCTGTTTCCCCCGCTGTGTCCTCCGCTGAGTCCCGTCTGTATCGACGCTGTGTCCCGCTGTGTCCCGCTGTGTCCTCGCTGTGTTCCCCGCTGTGTCCCGCTGTGTCCCCTGCTGTGTCCCCCGCTGTGTCCTCGCTGTGTCCCCCGCTGTGTCCCGCTGTGTCCTTGCTGGGTCCCCCGCTGTGTCCCGCTGTGTCCCCCACTGTGTCCTGCTGTGTCCGACTGTGTCCCGCTCTGTCCCCGCTGTGTCCCGCTGTGTCCCCGCTGTGTGCACGCTGTGTCCCGCTGTGTACCCCGCTGTTTCCAGCTGTGTCACCGAGGTGTCCCACTGTGGCCCTACTCTTTCTCCGCTCTGTCCCCCGATTTGTTCCGCTGTGTCCCGCTGTGTACCCCGCTTTGTCCTACTGTGTCCCCACAGTGTCCCTCTGTGTGGCCGCTGTGTCCCGCTGCGTCCTCGCTGTGTCCCCCGTTGTGTCCCGCTGTGTCCCCGCTATGTCCCCAGCTGTGTTCCGCTGTGTCCCGCTCTATACCCCGCTGTGTCCCGCTATGTTCCCGCTGTGTCCCGCTGTGTCCCGCTGTGTCCTCGCTGTGTCCCCCGCTGTGTCCTGTTGTGTCCCCAGCTGTGTACCTCGCTGTGTCCCGCTGTGTCCCCGCTGTATCGAGGCTGGGTCCCGCTGGGTCCCGCTGTGTCCTCCCTGTGTCCCCTGCTGTGTCCCTCTGTGTCCGCCATTGTGTCCCGTTGTGTCTACTGCTT
>NW_012298200.1:0-4076 GCF_000151885.1 Dipodomys ordii | reverse complement strand
AGCGGGACACAGCGGGACACAGCGGGACACAGCGGGACACAGCGGGGGACACAGCGGGACCCAGCGGGGAACCCAGCGAGGACACAGCAGCACAAAGCGGGGGACACAGCGGTGACAAAGCTGGACACACCCGAGTACATAGCAGGACCCAGCGGGACACAGCGTCGATACAGCAGGGACACAGCATTATACAGTATGGTACACAGCTGTGGACACAACGGGACACAGTGGGGGCACAGCGGGACACAGCGGAACACAGTGGGACACAGCAGGGCAAAGCGTGAGACACAGTGGGGGACAGAGAGTGAGACAGCGGGGGACACAGCGAGGACACAGCGGGACAAAACGGGACATAGCGGGGGACACAGTAGGACAGAGCAGGGGACACAGTGGGGGACAGAGAGGGACAACATGAATAACAGAGCAAGGACAGAGAGGGACCCAGCGGGACACAGCCTCGATACAGTGGGATTCACAGCGTTACACAGCAGGTTACACAGCTGGGGACACAAAGGGACACAGTGGTGGACACAGCGGGACACAGCGGGACAGAGTGGGACACAGATGGGATAAAGCGTGAGACACAGCGGGGGACAGAGCGGGAGACAGCGGGGGACACAGCGAGGACACAGCGGGACATAGCGGGGACACAGCGGAGACACAGCGGGGACTCAGCTGGGGACACAGCGGGGGACAAAGCGGGACACCATGGAACACAGCGGGACACAGCGCGAAACAGCGGTGACCCTGCGAGGACACAGCGGGACACAGCGGGGGACACAGCGGGAAACAGCGGGACAGAGTGGGGGACACAGAGGGACACAGCGGGGGACATAGCGAGGACACAGTGGGACAAAGCGTGGGACAATGTGGGAGAAAGCGGGGCACACAGCGAGGACACAGCAGGACACCGAGGGTACTCAGCGGGGGACACAGCTGGGGACCAAGCAGGACACCATGGGACACAGTGTGACACAGCGGGACACAGCGGCGACACTGCGGGGACACAGCGGGACAAAGCGGGGGACACAGCCTGACACAACGGAGTACACAGCGGGACACAGCGGGCACAAAGTGGGGACACAGCGTGACACAGCAGGACACAGCAGGGACAGAGCGGGACACAGCGGGACACAGAGGGGCCACAGCGGGGACACACTGGGACACTGAGGGTCATAGCAGGGACACAGCGGGACAAAGCGGGACACATCAGGACACAGCGGGGGACACAGCGGGACACAGCAGGGGACACAGCGAGGACACAGCGGGACACAGCGGGAGACACAGCAAGGACACAGCGGGACACAGCGGGGGAAAAAGTGGGACACAGCGGGGACACAGCAGTGGACACAGCGGGAGACACCGCGGGACACAGCGGGACACAGCGGGGGTCACAGCGGGGGCCACAGCGGGACACAGTGGGACACAACTGGGGACACAGCGGTACACAGCGGTGGACACAGCGGGACACAGCGGTGGACAGAGCGAGGACACAGCGGGACCCAGCGGGACACAGCGTCGATACAGCGGGGTCACAGTGGGCCACAGCGGGGTACACAGCTGGGGACACAACGGGGCACATCGGGGGACACAGCAAGTACTCAGCAGAACACAGTGTGGGACACAGTGAGGACACAGGGGGACACAGCGGGACACAGCGGGACACAGCAGGAACACAGCAGTAGACACAGCGGGACACAGCAGGGGACACAGCGGGACACAGCGGGGGACACAGGGAGGACAGAGCGCGACACAGCGGGGACACAGCGGGGACTCAGCGGGGGACACAGCAGGGGACAAAGCGGGACACAGCGGGACACAGCGGGACACAGCTTGGGACACAGCGGGGACATAGCGGGACACAGCGGTGGACACAGCGAGGACACAGTGGGACACAGCGTGGGACAAAGTGGGAGACAGCGGGGCACACAGCGAGGACACAGCAGGACACCGAGGGGACTCAGCGGGGGACACAGCTGGGGACAAAGCAGGACACCATGGGACACAGTGTGACACAGTGGGACACAGCGGGGACACTGCGGGGACACAGCGGGACAAAGCGGGGGACACAGCCTGACACAACGAAGTACACAGCGGGACACAGCAGGCACAAAGCGGGGACACAGCGGGACACAGCAGGACACAGCAGGGACACAGCGGGACACAGCGGGACACAGCGGGGGACCCAGCGAGGACACGGCGGGACACAGCAGGGGACACAGCGAGGACACAGTGGGGACTCAGCGGGGTCACAGCGGGATACAGCGGGACACATACTGACACAGCGGGACACAGCAGAGGACACAGCGGGACACAGCGGAGGACAGAGCGACGACACAGCAGGACACAGCGGGGACACAGGGGGACTCAGCAGGGTTACAGCGGGACACAACGGGACACAGCAGGACACAGCGTGACACAGCGGGGACACAGCAGGGGCACAGCGGGGGACACAGCGGGACACAACGGGACACAGCGGGGGACACAGTAGGACAGAGCGGGGGACACAGCGGGGGACAGAGGGGGACACCACGAATAACAGAGCAAGGACACAGCGGGATCCAGCGGGACACAGCCTCGATACAGTGGGATTCACAGCGTTACACAGCGGGTTACACAGCTGGGGACACAAAGGGACACAGTGGTGGACACAGCGGGACACAGCAGGACAGAGTGGGACACAGTCGAGATAAAGCGTGAGACACAGCGGGGGACAGAGCGGGAGACAGCGGGGGACACAGCGAGGACACAGCGGGACACAGCGGGGACACAGCGGGGACTCAGCTGGGGACACAGCGGGGGACAAAGCGGGACACCACGCAACACAGAGGGACACAGCGCGAAACAGCGGTGACCCTTCGGGGACACAGCGGGACACAGCGGGGGACACAGCGGGACACAGCGGGTGACACAGCAGAACACAGTGGGGGACACAGCGAGGACACAGTGGGACACAGCAAGACACAGCATCGAAACAGCGGGGACACAGCGGTACACAGCTGGGTACACAGCTGGGGACACAACGGGACACAGCGGGGGACACAGCGAGGACACAGTGGGACACAGCAGGACACAGCGGGGACACTGCGGGAACATAGCGGGACACAGCGGGGTACACAGCGGTACACAGCGGGACACAGCTTGGGACACAGCGGGGATACAGCGGGACACAGCGGGGGACACAGCTAGGACACAGCGGGACACAGCGGGACACAGTGGGGACACAAAGGGGACTCAGCGGGGGAAACAGCGGGGGAAAAAGCGGGACACCATGGGACACAGTGTGACACAGCAGGACACAGAGGGAACACTGCGTCGACACAGCGGGACAAAGCGGGGGACACAGCGGGACACAGCGGGACACAGCGGGGGACACAGTGGGGGACAGTGGAGACAAAGAGAGGACACAGCGGGACACAGTGGTGACAGAGCTGGACACAACAGAGTACACAGCGCGACACAGCGGGCACAAAGCGGGGACAGAGCGGGACACAGCGGGACATATAGCGGGGGACACAGCGGGACACAGAGGGGGACACAGTGAGGACACAGTGAGACACAGCGGGGACACAGCGAGGACACAGCGGTGACACAGCTGGACACAACGAAATACACAGCGGGACACAGCGGGCACACAGCAGGGACACAGTGGGACACAGCGGGGAACACAGGAAGGACACAGCAGGACACAGCGTCTATACAGCGGGGACACAGCGCGACACAGCGGGGTACACACCTGTGGACACAACGGGACACAGTGGGGGACACAGCGAGGACACAACAGGACACAGCGGGGACACTGCAAGGACACAGCTGGACAAAGCGGGGGACACAGCTGGACACAGCGGGACATAGCGGGGAACACAGCAGGACACAGAGGGGGACACAGTGAGGATACAGTGGGACACAGCGGGGGACACAGCGAGGACACAGCGGTGACACAGCTGGACACAACGAAGTACACAGCGGGACACAGCGGGCACACAGCGGGGACACAGCGGGACACAGCGGGGAACACAGGGAGGACACAGCATGACCCAGTGGGACACAGCGTCGATACAGCGGGGACACAGCGG
>NW_012298199.1:0-4076 GCF_000151885.1 Dipodomys ordii | reverse complement strand
TGATTTATGCAGAGGCAGTAGCAGAAGATGCTTTATGATGCATAAGCAGATGGAGAAGCTGATGGAAAATTTTTGAATATCGAGAAGGTGAGGGAGAAGGAGAAACAGAAGGAGAAGCAGATTTGAGAAGCAGAAGAAGGAGCAGGAGAAGGAAAAGCAGCAGGAGAAGCAGAAAGAGCAGCAGAAGGAGGAGCAGGAGATGAAGAAACAGGAGAAGCATAAGCAGAACAAACAGGAGAAGGACAAGAAGCAGAAGCAGAAGGAGAAGCAGAAACAGAAGGAGAAGCAGAAAGAGAAGGAGGGGAAGCAGAAGAATCAGAAGCAGTAGAAGCAGAAGCATAAGAATCCGAAGAAGCAGAAGGAGAACCTCAGGCAGAAGGAGAAGCAGGAGAAGCAGAAGAAGCAGAATCTGGAGAAGCAGAAGGAGAAGCAGAAGCAGAAGGAGAATCAAAATCAGAAGGAGAAGCAGAAGAAACAGAAGAAGTAGAAGCAGTAGCAGTTGTAGCAGAAGCAGAATGAGAAGTAGAAGGAAAAGTAGAAGAACAAGAAGGAGAAGGTGAAACAGAAGGAGAAGTAGAAGGAGAAGTAGAAAGAGAAGCAGGTAAAGCAGAAGAAGAAGAAGCAGAAGGAGAATCAGAAGGAGAAGCAGAAGAAGGAGAAGGAGAAGCAGAAGCAGAAAAATATGCAGAAGGAAAAGCAGAAGAAGCAGAAGCAGAAGGAGAAGCAAGAAAAGCAGAAGAAGCAGAAGCAAAAGGAGAAGCAAAAGAAGGAGAAGGAGAAGCAGAGGCAGAAGAAGAAGCATAAGGCCAAGCACAAGCAGAAGGAGATGCAGAAGCATAAGCAGAAGAAGCAGAAGATGAAGGAGAAGCAGAAGTAGGAGAAGGAGAAGGAGGAGAAGCAGAAGCAGAAGGAGAAGCAGAAGCGGAATGAGAAGCAGAAAGAGAAGCAGGAGAAGCACAAGAAGCAGAAGCAGGAGAAGCCGAAAGAGAAGAAGCAGAAGAAGCACAATCAGAATCAGAAGTAGAAGCAGAAGGAGAAGCAGCAGAAATAGAATAAGAAATTCAGGCAGGAGAAACAGAAGAAGCAGAAGCAGAAGCAGAAGGCGAAGCAAAAAGAGAAGGAGAAGGAGAAGAAGCAGCAGAAGGAGAAGCAGCAGAAGAAGCAGAAAAAAAAGCAGGAGAAGCAGAAGCACAAAGAGAAGTAGAAGCAGAAGAAGCAGAAGCAGAAGAAGAAGCAGTAGAAGCATAAGAAGCAGAAGCAGGAGAAGCAGAAACAGAAGAAATAAAGAAGCATAAGATGCAGAAGCAGATGTAGAAACAGAAGTAGGAGAAAGAGCAGCAGAAGGTGAAGCAGAAGGAGATGCAGAAGCAGAAAGAGAAGCAGAAACAGAAGGAGAAGAAGAAGGAGAAGTTGGAGAATAGGAAGAAGCAGAAGCAGAAAGAGAAGGAGAAGAAGGAGAAGCAGAAGGAGAAGGAGAAGAAGGAGAAGCAGAAGAAGCAGAAGCAGGAGAAGTAGTAGAAGAAGAAACAGAAGAAGCTCAAGAAGCAGAAGGAGAACCTGAAGCAGATGGACAAGCAGAAGCAGCAGAAGCTGGAAAAGCAGAAGCAGAAGAAACAGAACAAGAAGAAGATGCAGAAGAAGTATGAGAAGCAGAAGAATAAGAAGGAGAAAGAGAAGGATTAGGAGTAGGAGGAGCAGAAGGAGAATCAGAAGCAGAAAGAGAAGCTGAAGGTGAAGCAGAAGATGAAACAGAAGAAGCAGAAGTAGGAGAAGCAGAAGCAGAATGACAAGCACAAGAAGGAGAAATTGAAGGAGAAGGAGAATGAGACGGAGAAGCAGAAGGAGAAGTAAGAGAAGCAGAAGAAGAAGAAGCAGGAGAAGCAGAAGCAGAAGAAACAGAAGAAGGAGAAGAGCAGAAGCAGAAGCAGACGGAGAAGCAGAAGCAAAAGGAAAAGCAGAACAAGCAGGAGCTGAAGAAGAAGAAACAGAAAAAGCAGAAGAAGCAGAAGAAGAAGCAGCAGGAAAGCAGAAGAAGAAGAAGAAGAAGAAGGAGAAGGAGAAAGAGAAGGATTAGGAGTAGAAGAAACAGAAGGATAAGCAGAAGCAGAAAGAGAAGGAGAATGAGAAGGAGAAACAGGAGAAGCAGAAGAAGCAGAAGCAGGAGAAGCAGAAGCAGAATGAAAAGCAGAAGAAGGAGAAATTGAAACAGAAGAAGATGCAGAAGGAGAAGCAGAAGCAGTAGTAGAAGCAGAAGAAGGAGAAGCAGAAGGAGAAGCATAAAGAGAAACAGAAGGAGAAGCAGGAGAAGCAGAAGCAGGAGAAGCAGAATCAGAAGAAATAGAAGAAGGAGAAGAAGCAGAAGCAGAAAGAGAAGCAGAAACAGAAGGAGAAGCAGAAATAGAAGCCGAAGAAGCCGAAGAAGCAAAAGCAGAACCTAAAGCAGAAGGAGAAACAGGAGAAGCAGAAGAAGCAGAATCTGGAGAAGAAGAAGGAGAACCAGAAGGAGAAGCAGAAGCAGAAAGAGAAGCAAAAGCAGAAGGAGAAGCAGAAGAAACAGAAGACGCAGATCAGTAGCAGAAGAAGCTGAAGATGCAGAACCAGAAAGAGAAGCAGAAGGAATAGCACAAGAACGAGAAGGAGAAACAGAAGGAGAAGCAGAAGGAGACGCAGGAAAAGCAGAAGAAACAGAAGCAGACGGAGAAGAAGGAGAAGGAGAAGCCGAAGCAGAAGAAGAAGCAGAAGGAAAAGCACAAGCAGAAGGAGATGCAGAAGGAGAAGCAGGAGATGCAGAAGAAGCAGAAGCAGAAGGAGAAGAAGGAGAAGAATCAGAATCAGAAGAAGCAGAAGGAGAAGTAGAAAGAGAAGCCGACGAAGAGAAGCAGAACGAGAAGCAGGAGAAGCAGGAGAAGCACAAGCGGGAGAAGCAGAAGAAGAAGAAACAGAAGAAGGAGAAGGAGCAGAAGCAGAAGGAGAAGCAGAAAGAGAAGTAGGTAAAGCAGAAGAAGCAGAAGCAGGAGAAGCAGAAGGAGAAGAAACAGGAGAAGGACAGGAAGCAGAAGCAGAAGCAGAAGGAGAAGCAGAAACAGAACGGGAAGCAGAAAGAGAAAGAGGGGAAGCAGAAGCAGGAGAAGCAGAAGCATAAGAATCCGAAGAAGCAGAAGCAGAACCTGAAGCAGAAGGAGAAGCAGGAGAAGCAGAAGAAGCAGAATCTGGAGAAGCAGAATAACAAGCTGAAGGAGAAGCAGAAGCAGAAGCAGAAAGAGAATCAAAAGCAGAAGGAGAAGCAAAAGAAACAGAAGAAGCAGAAGCAGTAGCAGTTGCAGCAGAAGCAGAAGGAGAAGCAGAAGGAATAGCAGAAGAACGAGAAGGAAAGGAGAAACAGAAGGAGAAGCAGAAGGAGAATCAGAAGGAGAAGCAGGAGAAGCAGAAGGAGAAACAGAAGCAGAAGAAACAGCTGAAAGAGAAGCAGAAGCAGAAGAAGATGCAGAAGGAGAAGCAGGAGAAGCAGAAGAAGCAGAAGCAGAAGGAGAAGTAGAAGAAGGAGGAGAAGGAAGAGCCGCAGAAGCAATAGGATAAGCAGAAAGAGAAGCAGAAGCAGAATGAGAAGCAGAAAGAGAAGCAGTAGAAGCAGAAGAAGCAGGAAAAGCAGAAGCAGAAGAAAGAGAAGAACACGAAGAAGAAGAAGATTAAGGAGAACCGTAAGGAGAAGTATAAGGAGGAGTGGAAGCAGAAGAAGCAGAAGCAGGAGAAGCAGAAGCAGAAGAAAAAGAATAAGCAAAAGAAGCAGAAGCAGAAGCAGTGGGAGAAGCAGAAGAAGGAGAAGGAGAAGGAGCAGCAGAAGGAGAAGCAGAAGCAGAAAGAGAAGCAGAAACAGAAGGAGAACAAGAAGGAGAAGCAGGAGAATCAGAAGAAGCAGAAGTAGAAGCATAAAGAGGAGAAGAAGGAGAAGCAGAAGTAGAATCAGAAGAAACAGAAGAAGAAGCAGAAGAAACAGAAGCAAAAGAAACAGAAGAAGGAGAAGAGCAGAAGCAGAAGGAGAAGCAGTAGCAGAAGGAGAAGCAGAAAGAGAAGTGATA
>NW_012298198.1:0-4077 GCF_000151885.1 Dipodomys ordii | reverse complement strand
CAGCGGGACACAGCGAGAGACACAGCGGGGGACACAGCGGGGTACACAGCAGGGACAAAGCGGGACACAACGTGGTCACTGCGGGACACAGTGGGGGACAAAGCGGGACACAGCGGGACACAGGGGGGACGCAGCGGGACACAGCGGGACACAGCGGGACACAGCGGGGGACACAGCGAGGACACAGTGGGGGACACAGTGGGGGAAACAGCTGGACACAGCGGGGAACACAGCGAGGACACAGCGGGACACAGCGGGGACACAGAGGGGACTCAGCAGGGGACATAGAGGGGAAAAAGCGGGACACCACGGGACACAGTAGGACACAGCGGGACACAGCGGGGACACTGCGGGACACAGCGGGACACGGCGGGGGACACAGCGGGACACAGCGGGGGACATAACGAGGACACAGCGGGACACAGCGGGAGACAGCGGGGGACACAGCGAGGACACAGTGGGGGACACAGTAGGGGAAACAGCTGGACACAGCGGGGAACACAGCGAGGACACAGCGGGACACAGCGGGGGACACAGGGAGGACACAGCGGGACACAGCGGGGGACACAGCGAGGACACAGTGGGACACAGCGGCGACACAGAGGGTACTCAGCGGGGACACATTGTGGGACAAAGTGGGACATCATGGGACACAGTGTTACACAGCGGGACACAGCGGCGACACTGCGGGACACAGCTGGAAAAAGCGGGGGACACAGCGGGCCACAGCGGGCCACAGCGGGGCACACAGCGGGGGACAGTGGAGACAGAGAGTGGCCACAGCGAGACACAGCGGTGACACAGCTGGACACAGCGGGGTACACAGCGGGACACAGCGGGCACACAGCGGGGACACAGCGGGACACAGCGGGGCACAGCAGGGACACAATGGGACACAGTGGGACAAAGCGGGAGACACAGCGGGACACAGCAGGCACACAGCGGGGACACAGCGGGGGACACAGAGGGACAAAGTGGTGGACCCAGTGAGGACACAGCGGGACACAGCAGGGGACACAGAGAAGACACAGCGGGGGACACAGTGGGGGACACAGCGGGACACAGCGGGACACAGAGTCGTTACAGCGGGGACACAGCGTTACAAGGCGTGGTACATAGCTGTGGACACAACGGGACACAGTGGGGGCACAGCCGGACTCAGCGGGACACAGTGGGACACAGCAGGGACAAAGCGTGAGACACAGCGGGGGACAGAGACGGCGACAGCAGGGGACACAGCGAGGAAACAGCGGGACACAGCGGTGACACAGCGGGGACTCAGCGGGGGACACAGAGGGGGACACAGCAAGGACAGAGCGGGACACAGTGGGGGACACAGCAGGACATAGCGGGGGACACAGCGGGGGAAACAGCGGGACACAGCGGGACACAGCGGGGACACCACGGGACACAGTGTGACACAGTGTGACACAGCGGGACACTGCGGGGACACAGCAGGACAAAGCGGGGGACACAGCGGAACACAGCGGGACACAGCGGGGGACACAGCGGGACACAGCGGAGACAGAGAAGGGCCACAGCGGGACACAGCGGTGACACAGCTAGACATAGCGGGGTACACAGCGGGACACAGCGGGCACACAGAGGGGACACAGCGGGACACAGCGGGACACAGCGGGGACAGAGCGGGACACAGTCGGACACAGCGGGGGACACAGCGGGACACAGCGGGGGACCCAGCGAGGACATAGCGGGGGACACAGCGGGGGACACAGCGGGACACAGCGGGGAACACAGCGAGGACACAGCGGGACACAGCGTCGATACAGAGGGGACTCAGCGGAGGACACAGTGGGGGACACAGCGGGGGACAATGTGGGACACCACGGGACACAGTGTGACACAGCGGGACACAGCGGGGACACTGCGGAGACACAGCAGGATAAAGCGGGGGACACAGCGGGACACAGTGGGACACAGCGGGGGACACAGAGGGGGACAGCGTAGACAGAGAAGGGCCACAGCGGGACAGAGCGGGACACAGTTGGACACAGCGGGGTACACAGCGGGACACAGCAGGCAGACCGGGGACACAGCGGGACACAGCGGGACACAGTGGGGACACAGTGGGACACAGCGGGACAAAGCGGGGGACACAGCGGGACACAGCGGGGGACACAGAGAGGACACATTGGGACACAGCGTGGGACACAGTGAGGACACAGCGGGACACAGCCGGGGAAAAAGTGGGACACAGCGGGGACACAGCAGTGGACACAGCGGGACACAGCGGGGGACACAGTCGGACACAGCAGGGGAAACAATGGGGGACACAGCGGGACACAGTGGGACACTGCGCGGGACACATGGGGGACACAGCGGGACACAGCGGGGACACAGCGGGACTCAGCGGGGGACACAGCAGTATACAGAAGGACACAGTGGGCCACAGCAGGGACACAGCGGAAACACAGCTGGACAGAGCGGGGACACAGCTGGGGACACAACGGGACACATCTTGGGACACAGCGAGGACCCAGTGGAACACAGCGTGGGACACAGCGAGGACACAGCGGGACACAGCGGGACACAGCGGGGACACAGCAGTAGACACAGCGGGAACCAGTGGGGGACACAGCGGGACACAGCGGGGACTCACCAGTGGACACAGCGGGGGACAAACTGGGACACCACGGGACACAGTGGGACACAGCGGGACACAGCGGGGACACTGCAGGGACATAGCGGGACACAGCGGGGTACACAGCGGGACACAGCAGTGGACACAGCGGGGACACAGCGGGACACAGCGGGGGACACAGCGAGGACACAGCGGGTCACAGCGGGACACAGCATGGGACAAAGCAGGAGACAGCGGGGGACACAGCGAGGACACAGCTGGACACAGCAGGGTACACAGCGGGACACAGCGGGAGACACAGAAGGGTACACAGCGGGACACAGCGAGAAACACAGCGAGGTCACAGCGCGGGCCAAAGCAGGACAACACGGGACACAGTGTGACACAGTAGGACACAGCGGAGACACTGCAGGGGCCCAGCGGGACAAAGCGTGCGACACAGCGGGACACAGTGGGAACACAGCAGGGGACACAGCGGGGGACAGCAGGGGACAGAGAGGGGACAAAGCGGGACACAGCGGGGACACTGCTGGACACAGCGTGGTACACAGCGGGACACAGAGGGCACACAGCGGGGACACAGCGGGGGACACAGCGGGACACAGCGGGTCACAGCGGGGGACACAGCGGGACACAGCGGGACACAGCGGGGGACACAGCGGAACACAGCGTGGGACATATCGAGGACACAGCGGGACACAGCGGGACACAGCGGGACACAGCAGGGACACAGCAGGGACACAGCGGGGGACACAGCGAGGACACAGCGGGACACAGCGGAGACACTGTGGGAGTATAGCGGGACACAGCGGGGTACACAGCGGGACACAGCGGAGTACACAGCTGGGGACACAAAGGGACACATCGGGGGACACAGCTGGACCCAGCAGGACACAGCGTCGATACAGCGGGGACACCGCGGGACATAGCGGGGTACACAGCTGGGGACACAACGGGACACAGCGGTGGACACAGCGAGGACACAGCGGGACACAGCTGGGACACTGAGGGAACATAGAGGGACACAGCGGGTACACAGCGGGACACAGCGGGGGACACAGAGTGGTACACAGCGGGACACAGCTGGAAACATAGCGAGGTCACAGCGGGGGAAAAAGTGGGACAACACGGGACACAGTGGGACACAGCGGGACACAACGTGGTCACTGCGGGACACAGGGGGGAACAAAGCGGGACACAGCGGGACACAGGGGGGACACAGCGGGACACAGCGGGACACAGCGGGACACGGCAGGGGACACAGCGGGACACAGAGGGGGACATAGCGAGGACACAGCGGGACACACCGGGACACAGCGGGGGACACAGCGAGGACACAGTGGAGGACACAGTGGGGGAAACAGCTGGACAGAGCGGGGAACACAGCGAGGACACAGCGGGACACAGTGGGGAACAAAGAGAGTACACAGCGGGACCCAGCCGGACACAACGTCGATAGAGCGGGTACACAGCGG
>NW_012298197.1:0-4077 GCF_000151885.1 Dipodomys ordii | reverse complement strand
GCTGTGTCCCTCTGTGTCCCACTGTGTCCCGTGGTGTCCCAGTTTGTCCCCCGCTGTGTCCCCTGGTGAGTCCCCGCTGTGTCCCGCTGTGTCCCCCACTGGTTCCCGCTGTGTCTACTGCTGTGTCCCCGGTGTGTCCCGCTGTGTCCCGCAGTGTCCTCGCTGTGTCCCACGCTGTGTTCCGCTGGGTCCTCGCTGTGTCCCAAGATGTGTCCCGTTGTGTCCCCAGCTGTGTCCCCGCTCTGTCCAGCTGTGTTTCCGCTGTGTCCCTGCTGTGTCCCCACTGTGTCCTGCTGTATACTGCTGTGTCCCCCGCTGAGTCCCGCTGTGACCCCGCTGTGTCCCGCTGTGTCCCCCATGTGTCCCGCGCTGTGTCCCACTGTGTCCCGCTGTGTCCCCCACTGTTTCCCCTGCTGTGTCCGGCTGTGTCCCCCGCTGTGTCCCGCTGTGTCCACTGCTGTGTCCCCGCTGTGGCCCACTTTTTCCCCGGCTGTGTCCCGCTGTGTCCTCACTGTGTCACCCGCTGTGTCCCAATGTGTCCTCTCTGTGTCCCCTGCTGTGTCCCGCTGTGTCCCCCGCTTTGTCCCGCTGTGTCCCACTGTGTCTCCACTGTGTCCCGCTGTGTCCCGCTGTGTCCCCGGTGTGCCCGCTGTGTCCCGCTGTGTACCCCGCTGTGTCCAACTGTGTCCCGCTCTGTCCTGCTGTGGCCCTTCTCTGTCTACGCTGTCCCCCGCTGTATCCCCCGCTGTGTCCCGCTGTGTCCCGCTGTGTCCCCCGCTTTATCCTGCTGTGTCCCCGCAGTGTCCCCGCTGTGTCCCGCTGTGTCACACTGTGTCCCGTGGTGTCCCACTTTGTCCCCCGCTGTGTCCCCCGCTGTGTCCTCCGCTGAGTCCCCTCCGTATCGACGCTGTGTCCCGCTGTGTCCTCGCTGTGTTCCCCGCTGTGTCCCGCTGTGTCCCCCGCTGTGTCCCCCGCTATGTCCTCGCTGGGTCCCCCGCTGTGTCCCGCTGTGTCCCCCGCTGGGTCCCGCTGTGTCCGACTGTGTCCCGCTCTGTCCCCGCTGTGTCCTGCTGTGTACCGCTGTGTCCCCTCTGTGTGCCCGCTGTGTCCCGCTGTGTACCCCGCTGTGTCCAGCTGTGTCACCGCTGTGTCCCGCTGTGGCCCTTCTCTGTCTCCGCTGTGTCCCGCTGTGTCCCCCGCTTTGTCCCGCTGTGTCCCGCTGTGTCCCCCGCTTTGTCCTGCTGTGTCCCCGCAGTGTCCCGCTGTGTCCCACTGTGTCACACTGTGTCCCGTGGTGTCCCCGCTGTGTCCCGCTGTGTCCCGCTGTTTCCCCCGATGTGTCCCCCGCTATGTCCTGCTGTGTCCCCCACTGTGTCCCGCTCTGTCCTTGCTGTGTCCCCCGCTGTGTCCCCCACTGAGTCCCCGCTGTGTCACCGCTGTGTCCCGCTGTTTCCTCGCTGTGTCCCCTGCTGTCTCCGTCTCTGTCCCCCGCTGTGTCTCACGCTTTGTCCCTGCTGTGTCCCACTGTGTCCCGCTGAGTCCGGCTGTGCCCCCACTGTGTCCCGTTGTGTCCACAGCTATGTACCACGCCTTGTAACGCTGTGTCCCCGCTGTATCGACTCTGTGTCCCGCTGTGTCCCGCTGTGTCCTCGATCTGTTCCCCGCTGGGTCCCGCTGTGTCCCCCACTGTGTCCCCCGCTGTGTCCTCGCTATGTCCCCTGCTGTGTCCCGCTGTGTCCTCACTGGGTCCACCACTGTGTCCCGCTGTGTCCCCCGCTGTGTCGCGCTGTGTCCGGCTGTGTCCCGCTCTGTCCCCGTGTGTGTCCGCTGTGCCCCGCTGTGTACCCTTCTGTGTCCAGCTGTGTCCCCCGCTGTGTCCGGCTGTGTCCCCCGCTGTGCCCCGCAGTGTCCCGCTGTGTCCCGCTGTGTCCTCGCTGTGTCCCACTGTGTCCCCGCTGTTTCCCGCTGGGTCCTGCTGTGTCCCGCTGGGTCCCGCTGGGTCCCCTGCTTTGTCCCGCTGTGTCCCCGCAGTGTCCCCGCTGTGTCCTGCTGTGTCCCACTGTGTCCTGTGGTGTCCCGCTTTGTCCCCCGCTATGTCCCCAGCTGAGTCCCCGCTGTGTCCTCGCTGTGTCCCGCTGTGTACCCCGCTGTGTCCCGCTGTGTCCCCCGCTGTGTCCTGCTGTGTCCCGCTGTGTCCTGCTGGGTCCCGCTGTGTCCCCGCTGTGTCCCCGCTGTGTCCCGCTGTGTCCACCGCTGTGTCCCGCTGTGTCCCCGCAGGTTCACCGCTGTTTCACGCTGTGTCCCGCTGTGTTCCGTGGTGTCCCGCTTTGTCCCCCGCTGTGGCCCCCCCTGAGCCACCTTTTTGTCCCCGCTGTGTCCCGCTGTGTCCTCGCTGTGTCCGCCTCTGTCTCCCGCTCTGTCCACCGCTGTGTCTCACGCTTTGTCCCCGCTGGGTCCCGCTGTGTCCCGCTCTGTTCCCCACTGTGTCCCCCGCTGAGTCCTCTATGTGTTGCCGCTGTGTCCCGCTGTGTCCTCGCTGTGTCCCCTTCTATCTCCCGCTTTGTCCCACGCTGTGTCCCGCTGTGTCCCGCTGTGTCCTCGCTGTGTCCCCCGCTGTGTCCTGCTGTGTTCCCGCTGTGTCCCAAGTTGCGTCCCGCTGTGTCCCGCTGTGTCCTCGCTGTGTCCCCTGCTGTGTCCCGCTGTGTCCCCGCTGTATCGACGCTGTGTCCCGCTTGGTCCCGCTGTATCCTCGCTGTGTCCCCCGCTGAGTCACGCTGTGTCCCCGTTGTGTCCCAATGTGTCCTCGCTGTGTCCCGCGCTGGGTCCCGCTGTGTCCCCCCTGTGTCCCCCGCTGTGTCCCGCTGTGTCCGGCTGTGTCCCCCGCTGTGTCCCCCGCAGTGTCAGCACTGTGTCCCGCTGTGTCCTCGCTGTGTCCCGCTGTGTCTCGCTGTGCCCCCACTGTGGCCCGTTGTGTTCACAGCTGTGTACCACGCTGTGTAACGCTGTGTCCCCGCTGTATCGACGCTGTGTACCGCTGGGTCCCGCTGTGTCCTCGCTGTGTTCCCGCTGTGTCCCGCTGTGTCCCCCACTGTGTCCCCCGCTGTGTCCCTATGTGTCCCACGCTTTGTGTCCCTGTGTCCCCGCAGTTTCCCCGCTGTGTCCCGCTGTTTCCCACTGTGTTCTGTGGTGTCCTGCTTTGTCCCCCGCTGTGTCCCCCGGTGAGTCGCCGCTGTGTCCCCGCTTTTTCCCGCTGAGTCCTCCATGTGTCTCCCTCTGTGTCCCGCTGTGTCCTCCCCTGTGTCCCGCTGTGTCCACTGCTGGGACCCGGCTGTGTCCCGCTGTGTCCCGCTGTGTCCCGCTGTGTCCTCACTGTGTCCCACTCTGTGTTCCGCTGTGTCCTCGCTTTGTCCCCCGCTGTGTCCCGCTGTGTCCCCCTCTGTGCCCTGCAGTGTCCCGCTCTTTCCCGCTGTGTCCTCGCTGTGTCACGCTGTGTCCCCCACTGTTTCCCCTGCTGTGTCCGGCTGGTTCCCCCCTGTGTCCCGCTCTGTCCCCCTCTGTGTCCCGCTGTGTCCCCCGCTGTGTCCCACTGTGTCCCCGCAATGTCACTGCTGTTTCCTGCTGTGTCCCGCTGTGTTCCGTGGTGCCCCTCTTTGTCTCCCGCTGTGTCCCCCGCTGTGTGCCGCTGTGTCCGACTGTGTCCCGCTCTGTCCCCGCTGTGTCCCGCTGTGTCCCCACTGAGTGCCCGCTGTGTCCCGCTGTGTCCCCCGCTTTATCCTGCTGTGTCCCCACAGTGTCCAGCTGTGTCCCACTGTGTCACACTGTGTCCCGTGATGTCCCTCTTTGTCCCCAGCAGTGTCCACCGCTGAATCCCCTCTTTGTGGCCACTGTGTGCTGCTGTGTCCTCAATGTAACCCACGCTGTAAACAAGCTTTATAACAGATGAGTCCCCTCTGTGTCGCCGCAGTAACACCCTATAACCTCACGGTGAAAAATGCTGACTAAAAAATAAACACAAACTTATATTCCAATGTGTCAATATGTATCCCCGAATAAGAACACAAACAGAAATACCACAAT
>NW_012298196.1:0-4077 GCF_000151885.1 Dipodomys ordii | reverse complement strand
CAGCAGTACACATCGGGACACAGCGGGACACAGCGAGGGACGCAGTAGGGGTACACAGCGGGATAAAGCGGGGAACACAGCGAGGACACAACGGGATCAAGCGGGACACAGCGTCGATACAGCGGGAACACAGCGGGACACAGCGGGGTACACAGCTGGGGACACAGCGGGACACAGTGGGGGACACAGCGGGACACAGCGGGGAACACAGCGGGGAACACAGGGAAGACATAGCGGGACCCAGCGGGACCCAGCGTCGTTACAGCGGGGACTCAGCGGGACACAGCCGGGTGTACAGCTGGGTACACAACGGGACACTGCGGGGGACACAGCGAGGACACAGAGGGACACAGCGGTACACAGCGGGGACACTGCGGGAACATAGTGGGACACAGCAGGGTACACAGCGGGACACAGCGCTACACAGCTAGGGACACAGCGGGGACAAAGCGGCAGACAGCGGGGGACACAGCGAGGACACAGCGGGACACAGCGGCGGACACAGCGGGGGACACAGCGGGACACAGCGCGACACAGCGGGTGACACAATGGGGACACAGCGGGACACAGCAGGGGACACAGCGAGGACACAGCGGAACATAGCGGGGGACACAGAAAGGACACAGCGGGCACAGCGAGACAAAGTGGGATACAGCGTGGACACAGCAGTAGACACAGCGGGACATAGCAGGGGACACAGCTGGGGACACAACGGGACACAGCAGGGGACACAGCGAGGACAGAGCGGGACACAGCGGGGACACAGCGTCGATACAGCGGGGACACAGCGAGACCCCGCGGGCAACACAGGAAGGAAACAGCGGGACCCAGTGGGACACAGCGTCGATACAGCGGGACACAACGGGGTACACAGCTGGGGACACAACAGGACACAGCGGGGGACAAAGCGGTACACAGCGGGACATAGCGGGGGACACAGCGGGACCCAACGGGAGACCCAGCGAGGACACAGCGGGACACAGCGGGGGCCACAGGGGGACACAGCGGGGGACACAGCGGGACACAGCGGGGAACACAGCGAGGACACAGCGGGGGACACAGAGGGACACAGCGTCGATACAGCGGGCACACAGCGTTACACAGCGTGGTACACAGCTGTGTACACAACGGGACACAGTAGGGGCACAGCCGGACACAGCGGGACACAGTGGGACACAGCGTTGACAAAGCGTGAGACACAGAGAGGGACAGAGCGGGAGACAGCGGGGGACACAGCGAGGACACAGCGGGACACAGCGGTGAAACAGCAGGGACTCAGCGGGGGACACAGCGGGAGACAAAGAGGGACACCACGGAACACAGCGGGACACAACGGGAACAGCAGTGACCCTGCGGGGACACAGTGGGACACAGCGGTGGACAAAGCGGGACACAGAGGAGGACAGAGCGGGACACAGTGAGGGACAGAGTGAGGGACACAGCGAGACACAGCGGGGACAAAGCTGGACACAGCGGGGTACACAGAGGGACACAGCGGGGACGCAGCGGGGAAACAGCGTGACACAGCAGGACACAGCGGGACACAGCGGGGGACACAGCGAGGACACAGCGGCACAAAGCCTGGGACACAGCAAGGACACAGTGGGACACAGTGGGGGACACAGCGGGACATAGCGGGGGACACATCGTGGGACACAGCGGGACACAGCGGGGGCACAGGGAGGACACAACGGGACACAGCGGGGGACAGAGCGAGGACACATTGGGACACATTGGGACACAGCGGGACTCAGCGGGGGACACAGCAGTACACAGCGCGACACAGCGGGGACACAGCAGAGACACAGCGGGGGACACAGCGGGATACAGCGGGGGACACAGGGATGACACAGCGGTACCCAGCGGGACCCAGCGTCGATACAGCAGGGACACGCGGAACACAGTGGTGTACACAGCTTGGGACACAGCGAGGACACAGCGGGACACAGCGGGGACACTGCGGGGGACACAGCAGTACGCAGCAGGACAAAGCGGGACACAGCGGGGACACAGCAGAGACACAGCGGGACACAGCGGGGACACTGCGGGAACATAGCAGGACACAGCGGGGTACACAGTGGGACACAGCGGGACACAGCTGGGGACACAGTGGGGACACAGCGGGACACAGCGGAACACAGCGGGACACAGAGTCGATACAGCGGGGACACAGGGTTACACAGCGTGGTACCCAGCTGTGGACACAACGGGACAGAGTGGGGGCACAGCGAGACACAGAGGGACACAGCGAGGACACAGCGGGACACATTGGTGACACAGCGGGGAAAACAGCAGGACACAGCAGCGGACACAGCGGGGGACACAGCGCGACACAAGACATAGCATGGACACAGCAGTAGACACACCGGGACATAGCGGGGGACACAGCTGGGGACACAACGGGACACAGCGGTGGACACAGCGAGGACACAGCAGGAACCACCGGGACCCAGCGGGGGACACAGCGAGGACACAGCAGGTCACAGTGGGGGACACAGCGAGGACAAAGCGGGGGACACAGCGGGACACAGCGGGGAACACAGCGAGGACACAGCGGGACACAGCGGGACACAGCGTCGATACAGCGGGCACACAGCGTTACACAGCGTGGTACTCAGCTGTGGACACAACGGGACACAGTGGGGGCACAGCCGGACACAGCGGGACACAGTGGGACACAGCGTTGACAAAGCGTGAGACACAGCGAGGGACAGAGCGGGAGACAGCGGGGGACACAGCGAGGACACAGCGGGACACAGCGGTGAAACAGCAGGGACTCAGCGGGGGACACAGCGGGAGACAAAGAGGGACACCACAGAACACAGCGGGACACAGCGGGAAACAGCAGTGACCCTGCGGGGACACAGTGGGACACAGAGGGGGACAAAGCGGGACACAGAGGAGGACAGAGCAGGACACAGTGGGGGACAGAGCGTGGGACACAGCGAGACACAGTGAGGCCAAAGCTGGACACAGCGGGGTACACAGAGGGACACAGCGGGGACGCAGCGGGGAAACAGTGTGACACAGCAGTACACAGCGGGACACAGCGGGGGACACAGCGAGGACACAGCGGCACAAAGCCTGGGACACAGCAAGGACACAGTGGGACACAGCGGGGGACACAGCGGGACATAGCGGGGGACACAGCGGGGGACACAGCAGGACACAGCGGGGGCACAGGGAGTACACAACGGGACACAGCGGGGGACAGAGCGAGGACACATTGGGACACAGCGGGACTCAGCGGGGGACACAGCAGTACACAGCGGGACACAATGGGAACACTGCGGGACACAGCAGGAAAAAGCGGGGGACACAGCGGGACACAGCGGGACACAGCGTGGGACAGCGGAGACAGAGAGTGGCCACAGCGAGACACAGTGGTGACACAGCTGGACACAGCGGGGTACACAGCGGGACACAGCGGGCACACAGTGGGGACACAGCGGGACACAGCGGGACACAGCGGGGACAAAGTGGGACACAGCGGGACAAAGTGGAGACACAGCGGGACACAGCAGGCACACAGCGAGGACACAGCAGGCACACAGCGGGGACACAGCGGACACAGCAGGACACAGCGGGGGACACAGCGGGACACAGTGGGGGACCCAGTGATGACACAGCGGGACACAGCAGGGGACACAGCGAGGACACAGCGGGGGACACATCGGGGGACAAAGCGGGACACAGCGGGGAACACAGCGAGGACACAGCGGGACACAGCGGGGGACACAGGGAGGACACAGCGGGGACACAGCGGGACACAGCGGGGAACACAGCGAGGACACAACGGCACCCAGCATGACAAAGCATCGATACAGCGGGGACACAGGGTTACACAGCGTGGTACCCAGCTGTGGACACAACGGGACAGAGTGGGGGCACAGCGAGACACAGCAGGACACAGCGAGGACACAGCGGGACACATTGGTGACACAGCAGGGAAAACAGCAGGACAAAGCAGCGGACACAGCGGGGGACACAGTGCGACACAGCAAGACATAGCATGGACACAGCAGTAGACACATCGGGACATCGCGGGAGACACAGCTGGGGACACAACAGGACATA
>NW_012298195.1:0-4077 GCF_000151885.1 Dipodomys ordii | reverse complement strand
GAGAAGCAGAAGAGCAGCAGAAGGAGAAGCAGAAGCAGAAGAAGATGCAGAAGGAGAAGCAGGAGAAGCAGAAGACGCAAAAGCAGAAGGAGAAGCAGAAGTAGGAGAAGGAGAAGGAAGGGCAGCAGAAGCAATAGGAGAAGCAGAAGGAGAAGCAGAAGGAGAAGCAGAAGCAGAATGAGAAGCAGAAAGGGAAGCAGTAGAAGCAGAAGTAGCAGGAAAAGCAGAAGCAGACGAAAGAGAAGAAGAAGAAGAAGAAGAATATGAAGAAGAAGAAGAAGAAGAAGAAGAAGAAGAAGAAGAAGAAGAAGAAGAAGAAGAAGAAGAAGAAAAAGAAGAAGAAGAAAAAGAAGGAGAAGAAGAAGAAGAAGACTAAGAAGAAGACGAAGAAGAAGAAGAAGAAGAAGAAGAAGAAGAAGAAGAAGAAGAAGAAGAAGAAGAAGAAGAAGAAGAAGAAGAAGAAGAAGAAGAAGAAGGAGAAGAAGAAGAAGAAGAAGCATAAGGAGAAGCATAAGGAGAAGCATAAGGAGAAGCATAAGGAGAAGCAGTAGAAGCAGAATAAGCAGAAGCTGGAGAAGCAGAAGCAGAAGAAAAAGAATAAGCAAAAGAAGCAGAAGCAGAAGCAGAAAGAGGAGAAGAAGGAGAAGCAGAAGTAGAATCAGAAGAAACAGAAGAAGAAGAAGCAGAAACAACAGAAGGAAACGAAACAGAAGAAGGAGAAGAGCAGAAGCAGAAGCAGAAGGAGAAGCAGAAGCAGAAGGAGAAGCAGAAAGAGAAGCAGGAGAAGCAGAAGAAGCAGGAGAAGCAGAAGCAGAAGAAACAGGAGAAGCCGAAGAAGCAGAAGCACAATCTGAAGCAGGAGAAACAGAAGAAGCACAATCTGAAGCAGAAGCAGAAGAAATAGAAATAGTAGAATAAGCTGAAGCAAAAGCAGCAGGTGAAGAAGAAGAAGAAGAAAGAGAAGGCGAAAGAGAAGGATTAGGAGTAGGAGAAGCAAAAGGATAAGAAGAAGCAGAAAGAGACGCAGAAGGAGAAGAAGCACGAGAAGTAGGAGAAGCAGGAGAAGCAGGAGAAGCAGAAGAAGCAGAAGAAAAAGAAGACGCAGAAGCAGAATGAGAAGCAGAAGGAGAAATTGAAGCAGAAGCAGAAGGAGAAGCAGAAGCAGAAGAAGGAGAAGGAGAAGCAGAAAGAGAAGCGGAAAGAGAAGCAGAACGAGAAGCAGGAGAAGCAGTAGCAGGAGAAGCAGAAGCAGAAGAAACAGAAGAAGGCGAAGAAGCAGAAGCAGAAGGAGGAGCAGAAACAGAAGGAAGAGCAGAAAGAGAAGCAGGAGAAACAGGAGAAGCAGCAGCAGGAGAAGCAGAAGCAGAAGAAGTTGAAGAAGCAGAAACAGAACCTGAAACAGAAGGGGAAGCAGGAGAAGCAGAAGAAGCAGAATCTGGAGAAGGAGAAGGAGAAGCAGAAGCAGAAAGAGAAGCAAAAGCAAAAGGAGAAGCAGAAGAAACAGAAGAAGCAGAGGCAGTACCAGAAGAAGCAGAAGATGCAGAAGCAGAAGGAAAAGCAGAAGAACGAGAAATAGAAGGAGAAGGAGAAACAGGAGAAGCAGAAAGAGAAGCAAAAGAAGGAGCAGGAGAAGGAAAAGCAGCAGGAGAAGCAGATAGAGCAGCAGAAGGAGAAGCAGGAGATGCAGAGACATGAGAAGCAGAAGCAGAAGCAGAAGATACAGGAGAAGGACAAGAAGCAGAAGCAGAAGGAGAAGCAGAAACAGAAGGAGAAGCAGATAGAGAAGCAGGAGAAGCAGAAGATGCAGAAGCAGGAGAAGCAGAAGCATAAGAATCCGAAGAAGCAGAAGCAGAACCTGAAGCAGAAGGAGAAGCTGGAGAAGCAGAATCTGGAGAAGCAGAATGAGAAGCAGAAGGAGAAGCAGAAGCAGAAAGAGAATCAAAAGCAGAAGGAGAAGCAGAAGAAACAGAAGAAATAGAAGCAGTAGCAGTTGTAGCGGAAGCAGAACGAGAAGCAGAAGAACAAGAAGGAGAAGGAGAAACAGAAGGAGAAGTAGAAGGAGAAGCAGAAAGTGAAGCAGGTAAAGCAGATGAAGAAGAAGCAGAAGGAGAATCAGAAGGAGAAGCAGAAGAAGGAGAAAGAGAAGCAGAAGAAGATGAAGAATGAGAAGCAGAAGAAGCAGAAGCAGAAGGAGAAGAAGGAAAAGCAGAAGAAGCAGAAGCAAAAGGAGAAGCAAAAGAAGGAGAAGGAGAAGGAGAAGCAGAAGAAGAAGCATAAGGACAAGCACAAGCAGAAGGAGAAGCAGAAGGAGATGCAGAAGGAGAAGCAGGAGAAACAGAAGAAGCAGAAGCTGAAGGAGAAGCAGAAGTAGGAGAAGGAGAAGGAGGAGAAGCAGAAGCAGAAGGAGAAGCAGAAGCGGAATGAGAAGCAGAAAGAGAAGCAGGAGAAGCACAAGAAAAAGAAGCAGGAGAAGCCGAAAGAGAAGAAGCAGAAGAAGCAGAAACAGAAGCAGAAGTAGAAGCAGAAGCAGAAGCAGAAGGAGAAGCAGCAGAAGAAGTAGAACCAGAAATTCAGTCAGGAGAAACAGAAGAAGCAGAGCAGAAGCAGAAGGAGAAGCTAAAAGAGAAGCAGAAGAAGAAGTAGAAGAACCAGCAGTAGGAGAAGCAGCAGAAGAAGCAGAAAAACAAGCAGGAGAAGCAGAAGCAGAAAGAGAAGCAGAAGAAGCAGAAGAAGAAGAAGAAGAAGAAGAAGCAGTAGAAGCATAAGAAGCAGAAGCAGGAGAAGCAGAACCAGAAGAAAAAGAAGCATAAGAAGCAGAAGCAGAGTGAGAAACAGAAGAAGGAGAAGGAGCAGCAGAAGTTGAAGCACAAGGAGATGCAGAAGCAGAAAGAGAAGCAGAAACAGATGGAGTGAAGAAGGAGAAGTTGGAGAATCAGAAGAATCAGAAGCAGAAGCAGAAAGAGAAGCAGAAGAAGGAGAAGGAGAAGCAGAAGGAGAAGGACAAGTAGGAGAAGCAGAAGAAGCAGAAGCGGGAGAAGCAGAAGAAGAAGAAGAAGAAGACACAGAAGAAGGAGAAGGAGCAGAAGGAGAAGCAGAAAGAGAAGCAGAAGAAGCAGTAGCAGGAGAAGCAGAAGCAGAAGAAACAGAAGAATACCAAGAACCAGAAGGAGAACCTGAAGCAGAAGGAGAAGCAGAAGCAGCAGAAGCTGGAAAAGCAGAAGCAGAAGAAACAGAACAAGCAGAAGGAGCAGAAGCAGAACGAGAAGCAGAAGAAGAAGAAGGAGAAAGAGAAGGATTAGGAGTAGGAGGAGCAGAAGCAGAATAAGAAGCAGAAAGAGAAGCAGAAGGAGAAGCAGAAGGAGAAACAGAAGAAGCAGAAGCAGGAGAAGCAGAAGCAGAAGAAGAATGAGAAGCACAAGAAGGAGAAATTGAAGGAGAAGGAGAATGAGATGGAGAAGCAGAAGGAGAAGTAGGAAAAGCAGAAGAAGAAGAAGCAGGAGAAGCAGAAGCAGAAGAAACAGAAGAAGGAGAAGAGCAGAAGCAGAAGCAGAAGGAGAAGCAGAAGCAGAAGCAGGAGGAGAAGCAGAAGAAGCAGAAGCGGAAGCAGAAGAAGAAGAAACAGAAAAAGCAGAAGAAGCAGAAGAAGAAGCAGCAGGAGAAGCAGAAGAAGAAGAAGGAGAAAGAAAAGGATTAGGCGTAGGAGAAACAGAAGGATAAGCAGAAGCAGAAAGAGAAGGAGAAGGAGAAGCAGGAGAAGCAGAAGGAGCAGAAGCAGGAGAAGCAGAAGCATAATGAAAGGCAGAAGAAGGAGAAATTGAAACAGAAGAAGATGCAGAAGGAGAAGCAGAAGCAGTAGTAGAAGCAGAAGAAGGAGAAGCAGAAGGAGAACCATAAAGAGAAACAGAAGGAGAAGCAGGAGAAGCAGAAGCAGGGAGAAGCAGAATCAGAAGAAATAGAAGAAGGAGAACAAGCAGAAGCAGAAGAGAAGCAGAACAGAAGAGAAGCAGAAATAGAAGCAGAGAGACGAGAGCAAAAGGAGAACCTGAAGCAAGGAGAGCTGGAAGAAGCAGAAGAAGA
>NW_012298194.1:0-4077 GCF_000151885.1 Dipodomys ordii | reverse complement strand
AGGAGAAGCAGAAGCAGAAAGAGAATCAAAAGCAGAAGGAGAAGCAGAAGAAACAGAAGAAGTAGAAGCAGTAGCAATTGTAGCAGAAGCAGAACGAGAAGCAGAAGGAAAAGCAGAAGAACAAGAAGGAGAAGGGAAACAGAAGGACAAGCACTAGGAGAATAGGAAGGAGAAGCAGAAGGAGAAGCAGAAGCAGAAGAAGATGCAGAAGGAGAAGCAGAAGAAGGAGAAGCAGAAGGAGAAGCAGGAAAAGCAGAAGAAGCAGAAGCAAAAGGAGAAGCAAAAGAAGGAGAAGGAGAAGCAGAGGCAGAAGAAGAAGCATAAGGAGAAGCACAAGCAGAAGGAGATGCAGAAGGAGAAGCAGAAGAAGCAGAAGATGAAGGAGAAGCAGAAGTAGGAGAAGGAGAAGGAGGAGAAGCAGAAGCAGAAGGAGAAGCAGAAGCGGAATGAGAACCAGAAAGAGAAGCAGGAGAAGCACAAGAAGCAGAAGCAGGAGAAGCCGAAAGAGAAGAAGCAGAAGAAGCAGAATCGGAAGCAGAAGTAGAAGCAGAAGCAGAAGGAGAAGCAGCAGAAGAAGTAGAACCAGAAATGCAGGCAGGAGAAACAGAAGAATCAGAAGCAGAAGGAGAAGCAAAAAGAGAAGCAGTAGGAGAAGTAGAAGAAGCAGCAGAAGGAGAAGCAGCAGAAGAAGCAGAAAAACAAGCAGGAGAAGCAGAAGCAGAAAGAGAAGTAGAAGCAGAAGAAGCAGAAGCAGAAGAAGAAGCAGTAGAAGCACAAGAAGCCGAAGCAGGAGAAGCAGAAGCAGAAGATAAAAAAGAAGCATAAGAAGCAGAAGCAGAGGGAGAAGCAGAAACAGAAGGAGAAGCAGAAAGAGAAAGAGGGGAAGCAGAAGAAGCAGAAGCAGGAGAAGCAGAAGCATAAGAATTCGAAGAAGCAGAAGCAGAACCTGAAGCAGAAGGAGAAGCAGGAGAAGCAGAAGAAGCCGAATCTGGAGAAGCAGAATGAGAAGCTGAAGTAGAAGCAGAAACAGAAGCAGAAAGAGAATCAAAAGCAGAAGGAGAAGCAGAAGAAACAGAAGAAGCAGAAGCAGTAGCAGTTGCAGCAGAAGCAGAAGGAGAAGCAGAAGGAAAAGCAGAAGAACGAGAAGGAGAAGGAGAAACAGAAGGAGAAGCAGAAGGAGAATCAGAAGGAGAATCAGAAGAAGAAGAAGGAGAAACAGAAGCAGAAGAAACAGCAGAAAGAAAAGCAGAAGCAGAAGAAGATGCAGAAGGAGAAGCAGGAGAAGCAGAAGAAGCAGAAGCAGAAGCAGAAGTAGAAGAAGGAGAAGGAGAAGGAAGAGCCGCAGAAGCAATAGGAGAAGCAGAAAGTGAAGCAGAAGCAGAATGAGAAGCAGAAAGAGAAGCAGTAGAAGCAGAAGAAGCAGGAAAAGCAAAAGCAGAAGAAAGAGAAGAAGACGAAGAAGAAGAAGAAGAAGCATAAGGAGAAGTATAAGGAGAAGCATAAGGAGAAGTATACGGAGAATCAGTAGAAGCAGAAGAAGCAGAAGCAGGAGAAGCAGAAGCAGAAGAAAAAGAATAAGCAAAAGAAGCAGAAGCAAAAGCAGTGGGAGAAGCAGAAGAAGGAGAAGGAGAAGGAGCAGCAGAAGCAGAAGCAGAAAGAGAAGCAGAAACAGAAGGAGAACAAGAAGGAGAAGCAGGAGAATCAGACGAAGCAGAAAGAGAAGGAGAAGAAGGAGAAGCAGAAGTAGAATCAGAAGAAACAGAAGAAGAAGAAGCAGAAGAAACAGAAGCAAAAGAAACAGAAGAAGGAGAAGAGCAGAAGCAGAAGCAGAAGGAGAAGCAGAAGCAGAAGCAGAAGGAGAAGCAGAAAGAGAAGCAGGAGAAGCAGAAGAAGCAGGAGAAGCAGAAGCAGAAGAAACAGGAGAAGCCGAAGAAGCAGAAGCAGAATCTGAAGCAGAAGGAGAAACAGAAGAAGCACAATCTGAAGCAGAAGCAGAAGAAACAGAAATAGTAGAATAAGCAGAAGCAGAAGCACCAGGACAAGCAGAAGAACAAGAAGGAGAAGGCGAAAGAGAAGGATTAGGAGTAGGAGAAGCAAAAGGATAAGCTGAAGCAGAAAGAGACGCAGAAGGAGAAGCAGCACAAGAAGTAGGAGAAGCAGGAGAAGCAGAAGCAAGAGAAGCAGAAGAAACAGAAGACGCAGAAGCAGAATGAGAAGCAGAAGGAGAAATTGAAGCAGAAGGAGAAGCTGAAGCAGAAGAAGAAGCAGAAGAAGGAGAAGTAGAAGCAGAAAGAGAAGCAGAACGAGAAGCAGGAGAAGCAGAAACAGAAGAAACGGAAGAAGGAGAAGAAGCAGAAGCAGAAGGAGAAGCAGAAACAGAAGGAAAAGCAGAAAGAGAAGCAGGAGAAGCAGAAGAAGCAGCAGCAGGAGAAGCAGAAGCAGAAGAAGCAGAAGAAGCAGAAGCAGAACCTGAAGCAGAAGGAGAAGCAGAAGAAGCAGAATCTGGAGAAGCAGAAGGAGAAGCAGAAGCAGAAAGAGAAGCAAAAGCAGAAGGAGAAGCAGAAGAAACAGAAGAAGCAGAGGCAGTAGCAGAAGAAGCAGAAGATGCAGAAGCAGAAGGAGAAGCAGAAGGAAAAGCAGAAGAACGAGAAGGTGAGGGAGAAGGAGAAACAGAAGGAGAAGCAGAAAGAGAAGCAGAAGAAGGAGCAGGAGAAGGAAAAGCAGCAGGAGAAGCAGAAAGAGCAGCAGAAGGAGGAGCAGGAGATGCAGAAACAGGAGAAGCCTAAGCAGAACAAACAGGAGAAGGACAAGAAGCAGAAGCAGAAGGAGAAGCAGATACAGAAGGAGAAGCAGAAAGAGAAGGAGGGGAAGCAGAAGAAGCTGAAGCAGGAGAAGCAGAAGCATAAGAATCCGAAGGAGAACCTCAGGCAGAAGGAGAAGCAGGAGAAGCAGAAGAAGCAGAATCTGGAGAAGCAGAAGGAGAAGCAGAAGCAGAAAGAGAATCAAAATCAGAAGGAGAAGAAGAAGAAACAGAAGAAGTAGAAGCAGTAGCAGTTGTAGCAGAAGCAGAAGGAGAAGCAGAAGGAAAAGCAGAAGAACAAGAAGGAGAAGGAGAAACAGAAGGAGAAGCAGAAGGTGAAGCAGAAAGAGAAGCAGGTAAAGCAGAAGAAGAAGAAGAAGAAGGAGAATAAGAAGGAGAATCAGAAGAAGGAGAAGGAGAAGCAGAAGCAGAAGAAGATGCAGAAGGAAAAGCAGAAGGAGAAGCAGGAAAGGCAGAAGAAGCAGAAGCAAAAGGAGAAGCAAAAGAAAGAGAAGGAGAAGCAGAGGCAGAAGAAGAAGCATAAGGACAAGCACAAGCAGAAGGAGATGCAGAAGGAGAAGCAGAAGAAGCAGAAGATGAAGGAGAAGCAGAAGTAGGAGAAGGAGAAGGAGGAGAAGCAGAAGCAGAAGGAGAAGCAGAAGCGGAATGAGAAACAGAAAGACAAGCAGGAGAAGCACAAGAAGCAGAAGCAGGAGAAGCCGAAAGAGAAGAAGAAGAAGAAGAAGAATCAGAATCAGAAGTAGAAGCAGAAGCAGAAGGAGAAGCAGCAGAAGAAGTAGAATCAGAAATTCAGGCAGGAGAAACAGAAGAAGCAGAAGCAGATGCAGAAGGCGAAGCAAAAAGAGAAGGAGAAGGAGAAGGAGAAGAAGCAGCAGAAGGAGAAGCAGCAGAAGAAGCAGAAAAACAAGCAGGAGAAGCAAAAGCACAAAGAGAAGTAGAAGCAGAAGAAGCAGAAGCAGAAGAAGCATTAGAAGAATAAGAAGCAGAAGCAGGAGAAGCAGAAGCAGAAGATAAAGAAGAAGCATAAGAAGCAGAAGCAGAGGGAGAAACAGAAGAAGGAGAAAGAGCAGCAGAAGGTGAAGCAGAAGGAGATGCAGAAGCAGAAAGCGAAGCAGAAACAGAAGGAGAAGAAGAATCAGAAGAAATAGAAGCACTAGCAGTTGTAGTAGAAGCAGAAGGAGAAGCCGAAAGAAAAGCAGAAGAACAAGAAGGAGAAGGAGAAACAGAAGGAGAAGCAGAAGGAGAAGCAGAAAGAG
>NW_012298193.1:0-2206 GCF_000151885.1 Dipodomys ordii | reverse complement strand
ATGAGCCCCCGCTGGGTCCCGGTGGGTCCTGCTGTGTCCTCGCTGTGTCACCGCTGTCTCCCTCTCTGTCCCCTGCTGTGTCTCACACTTTGTCTCCGCTGTGTCCCACTGTGTCCCGCTGTGTCCGGCTGTGCCCCCACTGTGTTCCGTTGTGTAAACAGATGTGTACTACGCTGTGTAACGCTGTGTCCCCGCTGTATCGACGCTGTGTCCCGCTGTGTCCTCGCTGTGTTCCCCGCTGTCTCTCGCTCTGTCCCTCGCTGTGTCCCACGCTTTGTCCCCGCTGTGTCCCACTGTGTCCCGCTGTGTCCGGCTGTGCCCCCACTGTGTCCCGTTGTGTCCACAGCTGAGTACCACGCTGTGTAATGCTGTGTGCCCGCTGTATCGACGCTGTGTCCTGCTAGATCCCGCTGTGTCCTCGCTGTGTTCCCCGCTGTGTCCCGCTGTGTCCCCCGCTGTGTCCTCGCTGTGTCCCCCGCTGTGTCCTGCTGTGTCCTCGCTGTGTCCCCCACTGGGTCCCGGTGGGTCCTGCTGTGTCCTCGCTGTGTCCACCGCTGTGTCCCGTTGTGTCCCCAGCTGTGTCCCCCGCTATGTCCCGATGTGTCTACTGCTGTGTCCATGCTATGTCTTGCTGTGTCGC
The DNA here is from genome assembly GCF_000151885.1 of Dipodomys ordii. Classification (NCBI taxonomy): domain Eukaryota; kingdom Metazoa; phylum Chordata; class Mammalia; order Rodentia; family Heteromyidae; genus Dipodomys; species Dipodomys ordii. The sequence goes on along the minus strand of NW_012298193.1, from coordinate 1,566 downwards.
GCTGTGTCCCCGCTGTGTCCGCTGCTGTGTCCTGCTGCTTTCCCCGCTGTGTCACCAATGTGTCCCGCTTTGTCCTCGCTGTGTCCCGCTGTGTCTCGCTGTGCCCCCACTCTGTCCCGTTGTGTCCACAGCTGGGTACCACGCTGTGTAACCCTGTGTCCCCGCTGTATGGACGCTGTGTCCTGCTGTGTCCCGCTGTGCCCTTGCTGTGTTCCCCGCTGTGTCCCGCTGTGTCCCCAGCTGTGTCACCCGCTGTGTCCCGCTGTGTCCTCGCTGGGTCCACCGCTGTGTCCCGCTGTGCCCCCTGCTGTGTTCGGCTGTGTCCCGCTATGTCTCGCTCGTTCCCTGCTGTGTCCCGCTGTGTCCCCGCTGTGTGCCTGGCTGTGTCCTGCTGTGTACTCCGTTGTGTCCAGCTGTGTCACAGCTGTGTCTTGCTTTGGCCCCTCTCTGTCTCCGCTGTCCCCCGCTGTGTCCCCCGCTGTGTCCCGCTGTGTCCCGCTGTGTCCCCCGTTTTGTCCCGCTGAGTCCCATCTGTGTCGCCGCTGTGTCCCGCTGTGTCCTCACTGTGTCCCCCGCTGTCTGCCGCTTTGTCCCCGCTGTGTCCCTAGCTGTGTCCCGCTGTGTCCCACTGTGTACCCCGCTGTGTCCCACTATGTTACCGCAGTGTCCCCGCTGTGTACCGCTGTGTCCCGCTGGGTACTCTCTGTGTCCCCCGCAGTGTCCCGTTGTGTCCCCAGCTATGCACCCTGCTGTGTCCCGCTGTGTCCCCGCTGTAACGACGCTGGGTCCCGCTGGGTCCCGCTATGTCCTCCCTGTGTTCCCCGCTGTGTCCCGTTGTGTCCCCAGTTGTGTACCTCGCTGTGTCCCGCTGTGTCCCCGCTTTATCGACGCTGGGTCCCGCTGGGTCCCGCTGTGTCCTCCCTGTGTCCCCCGCTGTGTCCCGCTGTGTCCCACTGTGTCCGCCACTGTGTCCCACGCTGTGTTCCGCTGGTTCCTCGCTGTGTCCCGCACTATCCCGCTGTGTCCTCGCTCTGTCCCCCGGTGTGTCCCGCTGTGTCCCCGCTGTGTCCCAAGCTGTGTCCTGCTGTGTACCCCACTGTGTCCCCCTCTGTGTCCCGCTGTGTCCCCCGCTTTGTCCCGCTGTGTCCCCCGCTGTGTCCCTGCTGTGTCCCCGCTGTGTCCTGCTGTATACTGCTGTGTCCCCCGCTGAGTCCCGCTGTGTCCCCGCTGTGTCCCGCTGTGTTCCCCATGTGTCCCCCGCTGTGTCCCACCGTGTCCCACTGTGTCCCCCACTGTTTCCCCCGCTGTGTCCGTCTGTGTACCCCGCTTTGTCCCGCTGTGTCCACTGCTGTGTCTCCGCTGTGTCCCGCTTTTTCCCTGGCTGTATCCCGCTGTGTCCTCACTGTGTCCCCCGCTGTATCCCGCTGTGTCCACGCTGTGTCCCCAGCTGTGTCCCGCTGTGTCCCCCGCTTTGTCCCGCTGTGTCCCCCGCTTTGTCCCGCTGTGTCCCACTGTGTCCCCGCTGTGTCCCGCTGTGTCCCGCTGTGTCCCCGGTGTGCCCGCTGT
>NW_012298192.1:0-1872 GCF_000151885.1 Dipodomys ordii | reverse complement strand
TCCCCCGCTGTGACCCGCTGTGTCCCGCTGTGTCCCCCGCTGTGTCCCCACTGTGTGCCCCGTGTGTCCCACTGTGTACCCCGCTGTGTCCAGCTGTGTTCCCGCTGTGTCCCGCTGTGACCCGCTGTGTTCCCAGCTGTGTCCCGCTGTGTACCCCTCTGTGTCCCCCTCTGTGTCCCGCTGTGTTCCCCGCTGTGTCCCGCTGTGTCCCGCTGTGTCCCCCGCTGTGTCCCTGCTGTGTCCCCGCTGTGTCCTGCTGTATACTGCTGTGTCCCCCGCTGAGTCCCGCTGTGTCCCCGCTGTGTCCCGCTGTGTTCCCCATGTGTCCCCCACTGTGTCCCACTGTGTCCCCCACTGTTTCCCCCGCTGTGTCCGGCTGTGTCCCCCGCTGTGTCCCGCTGTGTCCACTGCTGTGTCCCCGCTGTGTCCCGCTTTTTCCCCGGCTGTGTCCCGCTGTGTCCTCACTCTGTCCCCCGCTGTATCCCGCTGTGTCCTCGCTGTGTCCCCAGCTGTGTCCCGCTGTGTCCCCCGCTTTGTCCCGCTGTGTCCGACTGTGTCCCCACTGTGTCCCGCTGTGTCCCGCTGTGTCCCCGGTGTGCCCGCTGTGTCCCGCTGTGTCCCCGTTGTGCCCCCTGTGTCCCGCTGTGTACCCCGCTGTGTCCAGCTATGTCACCGCTGTGTCCCGCTGTGGCCCATCTCTGTCTCCGCTGTCCCCCGCTGTGTCCCCCGCTGTGTGCCGCTGTGTCCCGCTATGTCCCCCGCTTTGTCCTGCTGTGTCCCCGCAGTGTCCCCGCTGTGTCCTGCTGTGTCACAATGTGTCCCGTGGTGTCCCACATTGTCCCCCGCTGTTTCCCCCGCTGTGTCCTCCGCTGAGTCCCCTCTGTATCGACGCTGTGTCCCGCTGTGTCCTCGCTGTGTTCCCCGATGTGTCCCGCTGTGTCACCTGCTGTGTCCCCCGCTGTGTCCTCGCTGTGTCCCCCGCTGTGTCCCGCTGTGTCCTCGCTGGGTCCCCCGCTGTGTCCCGCTGTGTCCCGCTGTGTCCTGCTGTGTTCCTTCTGTGACCCTCTCTGTCCCCTCTGTATTGACGCTGTGTCCCGGTGTGTCCCGCTGTGTCCGCGCTGTGTTTCCGGCTGTGTCCCGCTGTGTACCCCTCTGTGTCCCGCTGTGTCCCGCTGTGTACTGCTTTGTCCCCCGCTGTCCCCGCTGTGTCCCCCGCTGTGTCTCACTGTGTCGCCCGCTTTGTCCCGCTGTGCCCCTGCAGTGTCCCCGCTGTGTCCCACTGTGTCACACTGTGTCCCGTGTTGTCCCGCTTTGTCCCCCGCTGTGACATCGCAGTGTTTCCCGCTGTGTCCCGCTGTGTCCTCGCTGGGTCCCCCGCTGTGTCCCGCTGTGTTCCCCGCTGTTTCCCGCTGTGTCCGACTGTGTCCCGCTGTGTCCCCGCTGTGTCCCGCTGTGTCCCGCTGTGTCCCCGCTGTGTGCCCGCTGTGTCCCATGTGTAGCCCGCTGTGTCCAGCTGTGCCCTTTTGTGTCACGCTGTTTCCCCGCTGTGTCCCTGCTGTGTCCCTCTATGTACTCCGCTGTATCCAGCTTTGTCCCCGCTGTGTCTCGCTGTGTTCCACGCTCTGTCCCACACTGTGTCCTGCAGTGTCCCCCGCTGTGTCCCGCTGTGTCCCCCGCTGTGTCCCACTGTGTCCCCCGCTGAGTCCCCGCTGTGTCACCGCAGTGTCCCGCTCTTTCCTCGCTGTGTCCCCTGCTGTCTCCCTCTCTGCCCCCGCTGTGTCTAACGCTTTGTCCCCGCTGTGTCCCCTCTGTGTCCTGCTGTGTCCGGCTGTGCCCCCACTGTGTCCCGTTTTGTCCACAGTGTGTACCACG
>NW_012298191.1:0-1653 GCF_000151885.1 Dipodomys ordii | reverse complement strand
ACAGCGGGACACAGAGGGGACACAGCTGAGGACAGCAGCTGAGACACAGCGGGGACACAGTGGAGACACAGCAGAACACAGTGGGGACACAGCGGGAGACAGCAGGGAGACACAGCGGGGACACAGCAGGGACACATCGGTACACAGCGGGACACAGCCGGTACACAGCAATACACAGCGGGACACAGCGGGAAACACAACCGGACACAGCGGGGGACACAGCGGGACACAGCGGGGGACACACCCGGTACACAGCAATACACAGCGGGACACAGCGGGAAACACAACCGGACACAGCGGGGGACACAGCGGGACACAGCGGGGGACACAGCGGGGCACAAAGTCAGACACCACGGGATACAGCGGAACATAGCGGGGACACAGCGGGGGACACAGCGAGACACAGTGGGGGACACAGCGAGGACACATCGGCGACACAGGGGGGACACAGCAGGACACAGCGGGACAAAACGGGACACAGCGGGACACAGAGGGGGATACAGCGGGGGACAGGGAGGACACCCCTGGGGACAGCAGGGACACAGCGGGACACAGTGGGGGACAGCGGGGACACAGCGGGACACAGCGGGACACAGCGGGAAAGAGTGGGACACAGCGGGGGACACAGCCGGGGACACAGCGGGGTACAGCGGCACACAGTGGGGACACAACGGGTGACACAGCGGGACACAGTGTGGTACACAAAGGGACACAGTGGGGGACACTGTAGCGGAAACAGTGGGACATATCGGGACACAGCGGGACACAGCGTGAAACACAGCGGGGGACACAGCGGGACACAGCGGGGAAATAGTGGGGGACACAGCGGGGGACACAGCGGGATACAGAAGGACACAGCGAGGACACAGCGGGACACAGGATGACACAGCGGAGACACAGCGGGGGACACAGTGGGACACAGCTGCGGATACAGCGAGGACACAGCAGGGACACTGCAGGACACAGCGGGTCACAGCGGGGAAATAGTGAGGGACACAGCGGGATACAGAGGGACACAGCGAGGACACAGCGGGGACATAGGTGACACTGCGGGACACAGTGGGGACACAGAGGGACATAGAGGTTACACAGCCAGGACACACCAGGGACACAGCGGAACACAGTGGGGACACAGCGGGGACACAGCGGGACCCAGCGGGACCCAGCGGGGACCCAGCGGGGACACAGTGGGACACAGCGGGGGACACAGAGGCGGACACAGCAGGACACAGCGGGACACAGCGGGAGACCACGGGACACAGCGGGGACACAGCGGGTGACCCAGCGAGGACACAGCGGGACACAGCATGGACACAGCGGGTCACAGTGGGGAAATAGTGGGGGACACAGCGGGGGACACAGGGGGATACAGAAGGACACAGCGAGGACACAGCGGGACACAGAGGGATACACAGAGAGGACACAGCGTGACACATGGGGACACAGCGGGACACAGCGGGGACACAGCAGGGGACACAGCAGGACACAGAGGGGAACAAAGGGGGCACACAGCGGGACACAGTGGGACACAGCGGGGTACACAGCGGGACACAGCGGGGACACAGCAGGGCACAGTGGGAAACAGCGGGACATAGCGGGGGACAAAGCGGGACACACCAGGATACAGCGGGACACAGCGGGGGACACAGCCAG
>NW_012298190.1:0-4078 GCF_000151885.1 Dipodomys ordii | reverse complement strand
CTGAAGCAGAAGGAGAAGCAGGAGAAGCAGAAGAAGCTTTTAATCTTTAGAAGCAGAATGAGAAGCAGAAGGAGAAGCAGAAGCAGAAAGAGAATCAAAAGCAGAAGGAGAAGCAGAAGAAACAGAAGAAGTAGAAGCAGTAGCAGTTGTAGCAGAAGCAGGAGGAAAAGCAGAAGGAAAAGCAGAAGAACAAGAAGGAGAAGGAGAAACAGAAGGAGAAGCAGAAGGAGAAGCAGAAAGAGAAGCAGGTAAAGCAGAAGAAGAAGAAGCAGAAGGAGAATCAGAAGGAGAAGCAGAAGAAGGAGAAGGAGAAGCAGAAGCAGAAGAAGATGCAGAAGGAGAAGCAGAAGAAGCAGAAGAAGAAGGAGAAGCAGGAAAAGCAGAAGAAGCAAAAGCAAAAGGTGAAGCAAAAGAAGAAGAAGGAGAATCAGAGGCAGAAGAAGAAGCATAAGGACAAGCACAAGCAGAAGGAGATGCAGAAGGAGAAGCAGGAGAAGCAGAAGAAGCAGAAGCAGGAGAAGCAGAAGCAGAAGAAACATAGGAAGGAGAAGAAGCAGAAGGAGAATCAGAAACAGAAGGAAAAGCAGAAAGAGAAGCAGGAGAAGCAGAAGAAGCAGCAGCAGGAGTAGCAGAAGCAGAAGAAGTCGAAGAAGCAGAAGCAGAACCTGAAGCAGAAGGAGAAGCAGGAGAAGCAGAAGAAGCAGAATCTGGAGAAGCAGAAGGAGAAGCAGAATCAGAAAGAGAAGCAAAAGCAGAAGGAGAAGCAGAAGGGGAAGCAGAAGAATCAGAAGAAGCAGAGGCAGTAGCAGAAGAAGCAGAAGATGCAGAAGCAGAAGGAGAAGCAGAAGGAAAAGCAGAAGAACTAGAAGGAGAAGGAGTAGGAGAAACAGAAGGAGAAGCAGAAAGAGAAGCAGAAGAAGGAGCAGGAGAAGGAAAAGCAGCAGGATAAGCAGAAAGAGCAGCAGAAGGAGAAGCAGAAGCAGAAGCAGAAGCAGAAGTAGAAGCAGAAGAAGGAGAAGTAGAAGGAGAAGCATAAAGAGAAATAGAAGGAGAAGCAGGAGAAGTAGAAGTAGAATCAAAAGAAATAGAAGAAGGATAAGAGCAGAAGCAGAAAGAGAAGCAGAAACAGAAGGAGAAGTAGAAATAGAAGCAGAAGAAGCTGAAGAAGTAGAAGCAGAACCTCAAGCAGAAGGAGAAGCAGGAGAAGCAGAAGAAGCAGAATCTGGAGAAGAAGGAGAACCAGAAGGAGAAGCAGAAGCAGAAAGAGAAGCAAAAGCAGAAGGAGAAGCAGAAAGGGAAGCAGAAGAAACAGAAGAAGCAGAAGCAGAAGAAGTAGCAGAAGAAGCTCAAGATGCAGAAGCAGATAGAGAAGCAGAAGGAATAGCAGAATAACGACAAGGAGAAACAGAAGGAGAAGAAGAATGAGAAGCAGAAGGAGAAGCAGGAAAAACAGAAGAAGCAGAAACAGACGGAGAAGCAGAAGAAGGAGAAGCAGAAGCAGAAAAAGAAGCAGAAGGAAAAGCACAAGCAGAAGGAGATGCAGAAGGAGTAGCAGGAGAAGCAGAAGAAGCAGAAGCAGAAGGAGAAGAAGAAGGAGAAGAAGAAGAATCAGAAGAAGCAGAAGGAGAAGTAGAAAGAGAAGCCGACGAAGAGAAGCAGAACGAGAAGCAGGAGAAGCAGAAGAAGCAGAGCGGGAGAAGCAGAAGAAGAAGAAATAGAAGGAGCAGAAGGAGAAGGAGAAGCAGAAGCAGAAGGAGAAGCAGAAAGAGAAGCAGGAAAAGCAGAAGAAGCAGAAGCAGGAGAAGCAGAAGCAGAAGAAACAGGAGAAGGACAAGAAGCAGAAGGAGAAGCAGAAAGAGAAGCACTAGAAGCAGAAGACGCAGGAAAAGCAGAAGCAGCAGAAAGAGAAGAAGAAGAAGAAGAAGAAGAAGAAGAAGAAGAAGAAGAAGAAGAAGAAGAAGAAGAAGAAGAAGAAGAAGAAGAAGCAGAAGGTGAAGGAGAAGAAGGAGAAGGAGAAGGAGAAGAAGAAGGAGAAGGAGAAGGAGAAGGAGAAGCAGTAGAAGCAGAAGAAGCAGAAGCAGGAGAATAAGAATAAGCATAAGAAGCAGAATCAGAGGGAGAAGCAGAAGAAGGAGAAGCAGAAGCAGAATAAGCAGCAGAAGGAGAAGCAGAAGCAGAATAAGCAGCAGAAGGAGAAGCAGAAGCAGAAGAAGATGCAGAAGGAGAAGCAGGAGAAGCAGAAGAAGGAGAAGGAGAAGGCGAAAGAGAAGGATTAGGAGTAGGAGAAGCAAAAGGATAAGCAGAAACAAAAGAGACGCAGAAGGAGAAGCAGCACGAGAAGTAGGAGAAGCAGGAGAAGCAGAAGCAGGAGAAGCAGAAGAAACAGAAGACGCAGAAGCAGAATGAGAAGCAGAAGGAGAAATTGAAGCAGAAGCAGAAGGAGAAGCAGAAGCAGAAGGAGAAGCAGAAGAAGGAGAAGGAGAAGCAGAAAGAGAAGCAGAAAGAGAAGCAGCACGAGAAGTAGGAGAAGCAGGAGAAGCAGAAGCAGGAGTTGCAGAAGAAACAGAAGACGCAGAAGCAGAATGAGAAGCAGAAGGAGAAATTGAAGCCGAAGCAGAAGCAGAAGGAGAAGCAGAAGCAGAAGGAGAAGCAGAAGAAGGAGAAGGAGAAGCAGAAAGAGAAGCAGAAAGAGCAGCAGCACGAGAAGTAGGAGAAGCAGGAGAAGCAGAAGCAGGAGAAGCAGAAGAAACAGAAGACGCAGAAGCAGAATGAGAAGCAGAAGGAGAAATTGAAGCAGAAGCAGAAGCAGAAGGAGAAGCAGAAGCAGAAGGAGAAGCAGAAGAAGGAGAAGGAGAAGCAGAAAGAGAAGCACAACGAGAAGCAGGAGAAGCAGAAGCAGGAGAAGCAGAAGCAGAAGAAACATAGGAAGGAGAAGAAGCAGAAGGAGAAGCAGAAACAGAAGGAAAAGCAGAAAGAGAAGCAGGAGAAGCAGAAGAAGCAGCAGCAGGAGAAGCAGAAGCAGAAGAAGCAGAAGCAGAACCTGAAGCAGAAGGAGAAGCAGGAGAAGCAGAAGAAGCAGAATATGGAGAAGCAGAAGGAGAAGCAGAAGCAGAAAGAGAAGCAAAAGCAGAAGGAGAAGCAGAAGAAACAGAAGAAGAAGAGGCAGTAGCAGAAGAAGCAGAAGATGCAGAAGTAGAAGGAGAAACAGAAGGAAAAGCAGAAGAACGAGAAAGAGAATGAGTAGGAGAAGGAGAAGGAGAAGCAGAAAGAGAAGCAGAAGAACGAGCAGGAGAAGGAAAAGCAGCAGGAGAAGCAGAAAGAGCAGCAGAAGGGGAAGCAGTAGATGCAGAAACAGGAGAAGCAGAAGCAGAAGAAACAGGAGAAGTACAAGAAGCAGAAGCAGAAGGAGAAGCAGAAACAGAAGAAGCAGAAAGAGAAGCAGGAGAAGTAGAAGAAGCAGGAGAAGCATAAGCAGAAGAAACAGGAGAAGCCGAAGAAGCAGAAGCAGAATCTGAAGCAGAAGGAGAAACAGAAAAAGCACAATCTGAAGCAGAAGCAGAAGAAACAGAAATAGTAGAATAAGCAGAAGCAGAAGCAGCAGGAGAAGCAGAAGGAGAAGGCTAAAGAGAAGGTGAGGAGTAGGAGAAGCAAAAGGATAAGCAGAAGCAGAAAGAGACGCAGAAGGAGAAGCAGCACGAGAAGTAGGAGAAGCAGGAGAAGCAGAAGCAGGAGAAGCAGAAGAATCAGAAGACACAGAAGCAGAATGAGAAGCAGGAGAAATTTAAACAGAAGCAGAAGCAGAAGGAGAAGGAGAAGCAGAAGAAGTAGGAGGAGAAGCAGAAAGAGAAGCAGAAAGAGAAGCAGAACGAGAAGCAGGAGAAGCAGAAGCAGGAGAAGCAGAAGCAGAAGAAACAGAAGAAGGAGAAGAAGCAGATGCAGATGGAGAAGCAGAAACAGAAGGAAAAGCAGAAGAGAAGCATGAGAAGCAGATGATGCAGAAGCAGGAGAAGCCGCAGAGCAGAAGCAGACCTGAAGCAGATGGAGAAGCAGAGAGCAGAGATACAGAATCTGGAGAAGC
>NW_012298189.1:0-4079 GCF_000151885.1 Dipodomys ordii | reverse complement strand
AGGAGAAGCAGAAAGAGAAGCAGAAGAAGCAGTAGCAGGTGAAGCAGAAGCAGAAGAAACAGAAGAAGCCGAAGAATCAGAAGGAGAACCTGAAGCAGAAAGAGAAGCAGAAGCAGCAGAAGCTGGAAAAGCAGAAGCAGAAGAAACCGAACAAGCAGAAGAAGCAGAAGCAGAACGAGAAGCAGAAGAAGAAGGAGAAAGAGAAGGATTAGGAGTAGGAGGAGCAGAAGCAGAATAAGAAGCAGAAAGAGAAGCAGAAGAAGAAGCAGAAGGAGAAACAGAAGAAGCAGAAGCAGGAGAAGCAGAAGCAGAAGCAGAATGAGAAGCACAAGAAGGAGAAATTGATGCAGAAGGAGAAGGAGACGGAGAAGCAGAAGGAGAAGTAGGGGAAGCAGAAGAAGAAGAAGCAGGGGAAGCAGAAACAGAAGAAGCAGAAGGAGAAGAGCAGAAGCAGAAGGAGAAGCAGAAGGAGAAGCAGAAGAAGCAGAAACTGAAGCAGAAGAAGAAGAAACAGAAAAAGCAGAAGAAGCAGAAGAAGAAGCAGCAGGAGAAGCAGAAGAAGAAGAAGGAGAAAGAGAAGGATTAGGAGTAGGAGAAACAGAAGGATAAGCAGAAGCAGAAAGAGAAGGAGAATGAGAAGGAGAAGCAGGAGAAGCAGAAGAAGCAGAAGCAGAAGAAACATAGGAAGGAGAAGAAGCAGAAGGAGAAGCAGAAACAGAAGGAAAAGCAGAAAGAGAAGCAGGAGAAGCAGAAGAAGCAGCAGCAGGAGAAGCAGAAGCAGAAGAAGCAGAAGAAGCAGAAGCAGAACCTGAAGCATAAGGAGATACAGGAGAAGCAGAAGAAGCAGAATCTGGAGAAGCAGAAGGAGAAGCAGAAGCAGAAATAGAAGCAAAAGCAGAAGGAGAAGCAGAAGGGGAAGCAGAAGAAACAGAAGAAACAGAGGCAGTAGCAGAAGAAGCAGAAGATGCAGAAGCAGAAGGAGAAGCAGAAGGAAAAGCAGAAGAACGAGAAGGAGAAGGAGTAGGAGAAACAAGGAGAAGCAGAAAGAGAAGCAGAAGAAGGAGCAGGAGAAGGAAAAGCAGCAGGAGAAGCAGAAAGAGCAGCAGAAGGAGAAGCAGAAGCAGAAGCAGAAGCAGAAGAAGAAGCAGAAGAAGGAGAAGCAGTAGGAGAAGCATAAAGAGAAACAGAAGGAGAAGCAGGAGAAGCAGAAGCAGGAGAAGCAGAATCTAAAGAAATAGAAGAAGGATAAGAAGCAGAAGCAGAAAGAGAAGCAGAAACAGAAGGAGAAGCAGAAATAGAAGCAGAAGAAGCTGAAGAAGCAGAAGCAGAACCTGAAGCAGAAGGAGAAGCAGGAGAAGCAGAAGAAGCAGAATCTGGAGAAGAAGGAGAAGCAGAAGGAGAAGCAGAAGCAGAAAGAGAAGCAAAAGCAGAAGGAGAAGCAGAAAGGGAAGCAGAAGAAACAGAAGAAGCAGAAGCAGTAGCAGAAGAAGCTGAAGATGCAGAAGCAGATAGAGAAGCAGAAGGAATAGCAGAATAACGACAAGGAGAAACAGAAGGAGAAGAAGAATGAGAAGCAGAAGGAGAAGCAGGAAAAACAGAAGAAGCAAAAACAGACGGAGAAGCAGAAGAAGGAGAAGCAGAAACAGAAGAAGAAGCAGAAGGAAAAGCACAAGCAGAAGGAGATGCAGAAGGAGTAGCAGGAGAAGCAGAAGAAGCAGAAGCAGAAGGAGAAGCAGAAGGAGAAGAAGCAGAATCAGAAGAAGCAGAAGGAGAAGTAGAAAGAGAAGCCGACGAAGAGAAGCAGAACGAGAAGCAGGAAAGCAGAAGAAGCAGAGCGGGAGAAGCAGAAGAAGAAGAAACAGAAGAAATAGAAGGAGCAGAAGCAGAAGGAGGAGCAGAAGCAGAAGGAGAAGCAGAAAGAGAAGCAGGAAAAGCAGAAGAAGCAGAGGCAGGAGAAGACGAAGCAGAAGAAACAGGAGAAGGACAAGAAGCAGAAGCAGAAGGAGAAGCAGAAACAGAAGGAGAAGCAGAAAGAGAAGGAGGGGAAGCAGAAGAAGCAGAAGCAGGAGAACCAGAAGCATAAGAATCCGAAGAAGCAGAAGCAGAACCTGAAGCAGAAGGAGAAGCAGGAGAAGCAGAAGAAGCAGAATCTGGAGAAGCAGAATGAGAAGCTGAAGGAGAAGCAGAAGCAGAAAGAGAATCAAAAGGAGAAGGAGAAGCGGAAGAAACAGAAGAAGCAGAAGCAGTAGCAGTTGCAGCAGAAGCAGAAGGAGAAGCAAAAGTAAAAGCAGAAGAACGAGAAGGAGAAGGAGAAACAGAAGGAGAAGCAGAAGAAGCAGAAGGAGAAGCAGAAGGAGAAACAGAAGCAGAAGAAGCAGCAGAAGGAGAAGCAGAAGCACAAGAAGATGCAGAAGGAGAAGCAGGAGAAGCAGAAGAAGCAGAAGCAGAAGGAGAAGGAGAAGTAGGAGAAGGAGAAGGAAGAGCCGCAGAAGCAATAGGAGAATCAGAAGGAGATGCAGAAGCAGAAAGAGAAGCAGTAGAAGAAGAAGCAGGAAAAGCAGAAGCAGCAGAAAGAGGAGAAGAAGAAGAAGAAGAAGAAGAAGAAGAAGAAGAAGAAGAAGAAGAAGAAGAAGAAGAAGAAGAAGAAGAAGGAGAAGGAGAAGGAGAAGGAGAATCAGTAGAAGCAGAAGAAGCAGAAGCAGGAGAAGTAGAAGCAGAAGAAAAAGAATAAGCATAAGAAGCAGAATCAGAGGGAGAAGCAGAAGAAGGAGAAGCAGAAGCAGAAGAAGCAGCAGAAGGAGAAGCAGAAGCAGAAGAAGATGCAGAAGGAGACGCAGGAGAAGCAGAAGACGGAGAAGGAGAAGGCGAAAGAGAAGGATTAGGAGTAGGAGAAGCAAAAGGATAAGCAGAAGCAGAAAGAGACGCAGAAGGAGAAGCAGCACGAGAAGTAGGAGAAGCAGGAGAAGCAGAAGCAGGAGAATCAGAAGAAACAGAAAACGCAGAAGCAGAATGAGAAGCAGAAGGAGAAATTGAAGCAGAACTAGAAGCAGAAGGAGAAGCAGAAGCAGAAGGAGAAGCAGAAGAAGGAGAAGGAGAAGCAGAAAGAGAAGCACAACGAGAAGCAGGAGAAGCAGAAGCAGAAGAAATACAGGAAGGAGAAGAAGCAGATGCAGAAGGAGAAGCAGAAACAGAAGGAAAAGCAGAAAGAGAAGCAGGAGAAGCAGAAGAAGCAGCAGCAGGAGAAGCAGAAGCAGAAGAAGCAGAAGCAGAACCTGAAGCAGAAGGAGAAGCAGGAGAAGCAGAATCTGGAGAAGCAGAAGGAGAAGCAGAAGCAGAAAGAGAAGCAAAAGCAGAAGGAGAAGCAGAACTAGAAGCAGTAGAAACAGAACAAGCAGAGGCAGTAGCAGAAGAAGCAGAAAATGCAGAAGCAGAAGGAGAAGCAGAAGGAAAAGCAGAAGAACGAGAAGGTGAAGGAGAAGGAGAAACAGAAGGAGAAGCAGAAAGAGAAGCAGAAGAAGGAGCAGGAGAAGGAAAAGCAGCAGGAGAAGCAGAAAGAGCAGAAGAAGGAGGAGCAGGAGATGCAGAAACAGGAGAAGCATACGCAGAACAAACAGTAAAAGGACAAGAAGCAGAAGCAGAAGGAGAAGCAGAAACAGAATGAGAAGCAGAAAGAGAAGGAGGGGAAGCAGAAGAAGCTGAAGCAGGAGAAACAGAATCATAAGAATGTGAAGAAGCAGAAGGAGAACCTGAAGCAGAAAGAAAAGCAGGAGAAGCAGAAGAAGCAGAATCTGGAGAAGCAGAAGGAGAAGCAAAAGGAGAAGCAGAAGCAGAAAGAGAATCAAAAGCAGAAGGAGAAGCAGAAGAAACAGAAGAAGTAGAAGCAGTAGCAGTTGTAGCAGAAGCAGAAAGAGAAGCAGAAGGAAAAGCAGAAGAACAAGAAGGAGAAGGGAAACAGAAGGACAAGCAGTAGGAGAATAAGAAGGAGAAGCAGAAGCAGAAGAAGATGCAGAAGGAAAAGCAGAAGAAGCAGAAGGAGAAGCAGGAAAAGCAGAAGAAGCAGAAGCAAAAGGAGAAGCAAA
>NW_012298188.1:0-4079 GCF_000151885.1 Dipodomys ordii | reverse complement strand
AGAAGAGAGAGAAGAAGAACAGAAGCAAAAGAAACAGAAGAAGGAGAAGAGCAGAAGCAGAAGCAGAAGGAGAAAGAGAAGCAGGAGAAATAGAAGAAGCAGAAGCAGAAGAAACAGGAGAAGCCGAAGAAGCAGAAGCAGAATCTGAAGCACGAGAAACAGAAGAAGCACAATCTGAAGAAGAAGCAGAAGAAACAGAAATAGTACAATAAGCAGAAGCAGCAGGAAAAGCAGAAGAAGAAGAAGAAGGAGAAGGCGAAAGAGAAGGATTAGGAGTAGGAGAAGCAAAAGGATAAGCAGAAGCAGAAAGAGACGCAGAAGGAGAAGCAGCACGAGAAGTAGGAGAAGCAGGAGAAGCAGAAGAAGCAGAATCTGGAGAAGAAGAAGGAGAACCAGAAGGAGAAGCAGAAGCAGAAAGAGAAGCAAAAGCAGAAGTATAAGCAGAAGGAGAAGCAGAAGAAACAGAAGAAGCAGAGGCAGTAGCAGAAGAAGCAGAAGATGCAGAAGCAGAAGGAGAAGCACAAGGAAAAGCAGAAGAACGGGAAGGAGAAGGAGAAACAGAAGGAGAAGCAGAAAGAGAAGCAGAAGAAGGAGCAGGAGACGGAAAAGCAGCAGGAGAAGCAGAAAGAGCAGAGAAGGAGAAGCAGGAGATACAGAAACAGGAGAAGCAGAAGTAGAAGAATCAGGAGAAGGACAAGAAGCAGAAGGAGAAGCAGAAACAGAAGGAGAAGCAGAAAGAGAAGGAGGGGAAGCAGAAGAAGCAGAAGCAGGAGAAGCAGAAGCATAAGAATCTGAAGAAGCAGAAGCAGAACCTGAAGCAGAAGGAGAAGCAGGAGAAGCAGAAGAAGCAGAATCTGGAGAATCAGAATGACAAGCTGAAGGAGAAGCAGAAGCAGAAAGAGAATCAAATGCAAAAGGAGAAGCAGAAGAATCAGAAGAAGTAGAAGCAGTAGCAGTTGTAGCAGAAGCAGAAGTAGAAGCCGAAAGAAAAGCAGAAGAACAAGAAGGAGAAGGAGAAACAGAAGGAGAAGCAGAAGGAGAAGCAGAAAGAGAAGCAGGTAAAGCAGAAGAAGAAGAAGCAGAAGGAGAATCAGAAGGAGAAGCAGAAGAAGGAGAAGGAGAAGCAGAAGCAGAAGAAGATGCAGAAGGAGAAGCAGGAGAAGCAGAAGCAGAAGGAGAAGCAGGAAAAGCAGAAGAAGCAGAAGCAAAAGGAGAAGCAAAAGAAGGAGAAGCAGAAGCAGAAGAAGAAGCATAAGGACAAGCACAGGCAGAAGGAGATGCAGAAGGAGAAGCAGGAGAAGCAGAAGAAGCAGAAGATGAAGGAGCAGCAGAAGTAGGAGGAGAAGGAGGAGAAGCAGAAGCAGAAGGAGAAGCAGAAGCGGAATGAGAAGCAGAAAGAGAAGCAGGAGAAGCACAAGAAGCAGAAGCAGGAGAAGCCGAAAGAGAAGAAGCAGAAACAGAAGCATAAGTAGAAGGAGAAGCAGCAGAAGAAGTAGAACCAGAAATTCAGGCAGGAGAAACAGAAGAAGCAGAAGCAGAAAGAGAATCAAAAAGAGAAGCAGAAGGAGAAGTAGAAGAAGCAGCAGAAGGAGAAGCGGAGGAAGAATCAGAAAAACAAGCAGGAGAAGCAGAAGCAGAAAGAGAAGTAGAAGCAGAAGAAGCAGAAGAAGCAGAAGCAGAAGAAGAAGCAGTAGTATCATAAGAAGCAGAAGCAGGAGAAGCAGAAGCAGAAGAACAAGAAGAAGCATAAGAAGCAGAAGCAAAGGGAGAAACAGAAGGAGGAGAAGGAGCAGCAGAAGGTGAAGCAGAAGGAGATGGAGAAGCAGAAAGAGAAGCAGAAACAGAAGGAAAAGAAGAAGGATTAGTTGGAGAATCAGAAGAAGCAGAAGCAGAAAGAGAAGCAGAACCAGAAGGAGAAGCAGAAGGAGGAGAAGGAGAAGGAGAAGCCGAAAGAGAAGCAGAAAGAGAAGCAGAACGAGAAGCAGGAGAAGCAGAAGCAGGAGAACAAGAAGCAGAAGAAACAGAAGAAGGAGAAGAAGCAGAAGCAGAAGGAGTAGCAGAAACAGAAGGAAAAGCAGAAAGGGAAGCAGGAGAAGCAGAAGAAGCAGCAGCAGGAGAAGCAGAACCATAAGAATTCGAAGAAGCAGAAGCAGAACCTGAAGCAGAAGGAGAAGCAGGAGAAGCAGAAGAAGCAGAATCTGGAGAAGAAGGAGAACCAGAAGGAGAAGCAGAAGCAGAAAGAGAAGCAAAAGCAGTAGGAGAAGCACAAGGAGAAGCAGAAGAAACAGAAGAAGCAGATGCAGTAGCAGAAGAAGCAGAAGATGCAGAAGCAGAAGGAGAAGCAGAAGGAAAAGCAGAAGAAGGAGAAGAAGGAGAAACAGAAGGAGAAGCAGAAAGAGAAGCAGAAGAAGGAGCAGGAGACGGAAAGCAGCCGGAGAATCAGAAAGAACAACAGAAGGAGAAGGAGGAGATGCAGAAACAGGAGAAGCAGAAGTAGAAGAATCAGGAGAAGGACAAGAAGCAGAAGCAGAAGGAGAAGCAGAAACAGAAGGAGAAGCAGAAAGAGAAGGAGGGGAAGCAGAAGAAGCAGAACCAGGAGAAGCAGAAGCATTAGAATCCGAAGAAGCAGAAGCAGAACCTGAAGCAGAAGGAGAAGCAGGAGAAGCAGAAGAAGCAGAATCTGGACAAGCAGAATGAGAAGCAGAAGGAGAAGCAGAAGCGGAAAGAGAATCAAAAGCAGAAGGAGAAGCAGAAGAAACAGAAGAAGCAGAAGTAGAAGGAGAAGCAGAAGGAAAAGCAGAAAAACGAGACGGAGAAGGAAAAACAGAAGCAGAATCAGAAGGAGAAGCAGAAGAAGCAGAAGGAGAAGCGAAGGAGAAGCAGAAGAA
Source organism: Dipodomys ordii (assembly GCF_000151885.1). Taxonomy (NCBI): domain Eukaryota; kingdom Metazoa; phylum Chordata; class Mammalia; order Rodentia; family Heteromyidae; genus Dipodomys; species Dipodomys ordii. The sequence continues at coordinate 1,191 of NW_012298188.1, read as the reverse complement.
GAAGCATAAGGTCAAGCACAAGCAGAAGGAGATGCAGAAGGAGAAGCAGGAGAAGCAGAAGAAGCAGAAGCAGAAGAAGAAATAGAAGTAGGAGAAGGAGAAGAAGAAGCAGAATCTGGAGAAGCAGAATGACAAGCTGAAGAGAATCAAAAGCAGAAGGAGAAGCAGAAGAAACAGAAGAAGTAGAAGCAGTAGCAGTTGTAGCTGAAGCAGAAGGAGAAGCCGAAGGAGAAGCCGAAGGAAAAGCAGGAGAAGGAGAAACAAGGAGAAGCAACAAGGAGAAGCAGAAAGAGAAGCAGGTAAAGCAGAAGAAGAAGAAGAAGAAGAAGAAGAAGAAGAAGAAGAAGAAGAAGAAGAAGAAGAAGAAGAAGAAGAAGAAGAAGAAGAAGAAGAAGAAGAAGAAGAAGAAGAAGAAGAAGAAGAAGGAGAATCAGAAGGAGAAACAGAAGAAGGAGAAGGAGAAGCAGAAGCAGAAGAAGATGCAGAAGGAGGAGCAGGAGAAGTAGAAGTAGCAGAAGCAGAAGGAGAAGCAGGTAAAGCAGAAGAAGCAGAAGCAAAAGAAGGAGAAGCAGAAGCAGAAGAAGAAGGAGCATAAGGACAAGCACAAGCAGAAGGAGAGGCAGAAGGAGAAGCAGGAGAAGGAGAAGAAGCAGAAGCTAAAGGAGAAGCAGAAGTAGGAGAAGGAGGAGAAGCAGAAGCATAAGGAGAAGCCGAAGCGGAATGAGAAGCAGAAAGAGAAGCAGGAGAAGCACAAGAAGCAGAAGCAGGAGAAGCCGAAAGAGAAGAAGCAGAAAAAGCAGAAACAGAAGCAGAAGTAGAAGCAGAAGCAGAAGGAGAAGCAGCAGAAGAAGTAGAACCAGAAATTCAGGCAGGAGAAACAGAAGAAGCAGAAGCAGAAAGAGAAGCAAAAAGAGAAGCAGAAGGAGAAGTAGAAGAAGCAGTAGAAGGAGAAGCAGCAGAAGAAGCAGAAAAACAAGCAGGAGAAGCAGAAGCAAAAGAGAAGTAGAAGCAGAAGAAGCAGATGAAGAAGAAGAAGCAGTAGAAGCATAAGAAGCAGAAGCAGGAGAAGCAGAAGCAGAAGAACAAAAAGAAGCATACGACGCAGAAGCAGAAGCAGAGGGAGAAACAGAAGAACGAGAACGAGCAGCAGAACGTGAAGCAGAATGGAGATGCAGAAGCAGAAATAGAAGC
>NW_012298187.1:0-4080 GCF_000151885.1 Dipodomys ordii | reverse complement strand
CTGTCCCCCGCTGTGTCCCCGCTATGTCCTCGCTGGGTCCCCCGCTGTGTCCCGCTGTGTCCCCCGCTGTGTCCCGCTGTGTCCGACTGTGTCCCGCTCTGTCCCCGCTGTGTCCCGCTGTGTCCCGCTGTGTCCCCTCTGTGTGCCCGCTGTGTCCCGCTGTGTACCCCGCTGTGTCCAGCTGTGTCACCGCTGTGTCCCGCTGTGGCCCTTCTCTGTCTCCGCTGTGTCCCGCTTTGTCCCCCGCTTTGTCCCGCTGTGTCCCGCTGTGTCCCCCGCTTTGTTCTGCTGTGTCCCCGCAGTGTCCCGCTGTGTCCCAATGTGTCACACTGTGTCCCGTGGTGTCCCCGCTGTGTCCCGCTGTGTCCCGCTGTTTCCCCCGCTGTGTCCCCCGCTATGTCCTGCTGTGTCCCCCACTTTGTCCCGCTCTGTCCTTGCTGTGTCCCCCGCTGTGTACCCGCTGAGTCCCCGCTGTGTCACCGCTGAGTCCCGCTGTTTCCTCGCTGTGTCCCCTGCTGTCTCCGTCTCTGTCCCCCGCTGTGTCTCACGCTTTGTCCCTGCTGTGTCCCACTGTGTCCCGCTGAGTCCGGCTGTGCCCCCACTGTGTCCCGTTGTGTCCACAGCTATGTACCACGCCTTGTAACGCTGTGTCCCTGCTGTATCGACTCTGTGTCCCGCTGTGTCCCGCTGTGTCCTCGATCTGTTCCCCGCTGGGTCCCGCTGTGTCCCCAGCTGTGTCCCCAGCTGTGTCCTCGCTGTGTCCCCCGCTGTCTCCCGCTCTGTACCCCGCTGTGTCTCAAGCTTTGTGCGTGCTGTGTCCCACTGTGTCGCGCTGTGTCCCGCTGTGTTCACAGCTGTGTACCTCGCTGTGTAACGGTCTGTCCCCGCTGTATCGACGCTGTGTCGCGCAGGGTCCCGCTGTGTCCTCGCTGTGTTCCCCGCTGTGTCCCGCTGTGTCCGCCACTGTGTCCCGCTGTGTCTACGGCTGTGTCCCCGCGGTGTTCCGCTGTGTTCTCGCTTTTTTACCCTCTGTGTCCCGCTGTGTCCCTGCTGTATCGACGCTGGGTCCCGCTGGGTCCCGCTGTGTCATCCCTGTGCCCCCCGCTGTGTCCCTGCTGTGTCCCCGCTGTGTCCCGCTGTGTACTGCTGTGTCCCCCGCTGAGTCCCGTTGTGTCCCTCTGTGTCCCCCGCTGTGTCCCCCGCTATGTCTTGCTGTGTCCCCCGCTGTGACCCACTGTGTCCTTGCTGTGTCCCCCGTTGTGTGCCGCTGTGTCCTCGCTGTGTCCCCCGCTGTTTCCCGCTGTGTCCTGCTGTGTCACGCTGTTTCCCCGCTGTGTCCCTCTGTGTACCCCGCTGTGTCCAGCTTTGTCCCCGCTGTGTCTCGCTGTGGCCACTCTCTGTCTCCGCTGTCCCCCGCTGGGTCCCCCGCTGTGTCCCGCTGTGTCCCGCTGTGTCCCCCGCTTTGTCCTGCTGTGTCCCGCAGTGTCCCCACTGTGTCCCGCTGTGTAACACTGTGTCCCGTGGTGTCCCACTTTTTCCCACGCTGTGTCCCCCGCTGAGTCCCCTCTGTGTCGCCGCTGTGTCCCCTCTCTGTCCTCTGCTGTCCCCCGCTGTGTCCCCTGCTGTGTCCCCCGCTGTGACCCACTGTGTCCCGCTCTGTCCCCCGCTGTGTCCCCAGCTGTGTCCCGCTGTGTCCCGCTGTGTCCCTGCTGTATCGACGCTGTCTCCTGCTGGGTCCCACTGTGTCCTCGATGTGTTCCCCGCTGTGTCCCTCTGTGTCCCCAGCTCTGTCTCCCGCTGTGTCCCGCTGTGTCCTCGCTCGGTCCCCTGCTGTGTCCCGCTGTGACACCCGCTGTGTTCTGCTTTGTCCCGCTATGTCCCTCTGTGTCCCCGCTGTGTGCCCGCTGTGTCCCGTTGTGTACTCTGTTGTGTCCAGCTGTGTCACCGTTGTGTCTCGCTTTGGCCCCTCTCTTTCTCCGCTGTCCCCCGCTGTGTCCCCCGCTGTGTCCCGCTGTGTCCCGCTGTGTCCCCGGCTTTGTCCCGCTGAGTCCCATCAGTGTCGCCGGTGTGTCCCGCTGTGTCCTCGCTGTGTCCCCGGCTGTCTGCCGCTTTGTCCCCGCTGTGTCCCTAGCTGTGTCCCGCTGTGTCCCCAGCTTTGTCCCGCTGAGTCCCATCTGTGTCACCGCTGTGTCCCACTATGTTCCCGCAGTGTCCCCGCTGTGTCCCACTGTGTCCCGCTGTGTCCTCGCTGTGTCCCCCGAGTGTCCCGTTGTGTCCCCAGCTGTGCACCCCGCTGTGTCCCGCTGTGTCCCCGCTGTAACGGCGCTGGGTCCCGCTGGGTCCCGCTATGTCCTCCCTGTGTTCCCCGCTGTGTCCCGCTGTGTCCCCCGCTGTGTCCCGCTGTGTCTCACTGTGTCCCGCTGTGTCCTCGCTGTGTTCTCCGCTGAATCCCGATGTGTCCCCCGCTGAGTCTCCGCTGTGTCCCTGCTGTGTCCCAATGTGTCCTCGCTGTGTCCCCCGCTGTGTCCCGCTGTGTCCTCCCTGTGTCCCCCGCTGTGTCCCGCTGTGTCCCGCTGTGTCCCCCGCTGTGTTCCCGCTGTGTACCGCTGTGTCCCCCGCAGTGTCAGCGCTGTGTCCCGCTGTGTCCTCGCTGTGTCCCCCGCTGTCTCCCGCTCTGTACCCCGCTTTGTCTCAAGCTTTGTGCCTGCTGTGTCCCACTGTGTCGTGCTGTGTCCCGCTGTGTTCACAGCTGTGTACCTTGCTGTATAACGCTCTGTCCCCGCTGTATCGACGCTGTGTCCCCCTGGGTCCCGCTGTGTCCTCGCTGTGTTCCCCGCTGTGTCCCGCTGTGTCCGCCACTGTGTCCCGCTGTGTCTACGGCTGTGTCCCCGCTGTGTTCCGCTGTGTCCTCGCTTTTTTACCCTTTGTGTCCCGCTGTGTCCCTGCTGTATCGACGCTGGGTCCCGCTGGGTCCCGCTGTGTCATCCCTGTGTCCCCCGCTGTGTCGCTGCTGTGTCCCCGCTGTGTCCCGCTGTGTACTGCTGTGTCCCCCGCTGAGTCCCGTTGTGTCCCTCTGTGTCCCCCGTTGTGTCCCCCGCTATGTCTTGCTGTGTCCCCCGCTGTGTCCTACTGTGTCCTTGCTGTGTCCCCTGTTGTGTGCCGCTGTGTCCTCGCTGTGTCCCCCGCTGTTTCCCGCTGTGTCCTGCTGTGTCACGCTGTTTCCCCGCTGTGTCCCAGCTGTGTCCCTCTGTGTACCCCGCTGTGTCCAGCTTTGTCCCCGCTGTGTCTCGCTGTGTCCCACGCTCTGTCCCCCACTGTGTCCCGCTGTGTCCCCCGCTGTTTCCCACTGTGTCCCCCACTGTGTACCACTGTGTCCCCGCAGGTTCCCTTCTATTTCCCGCTGTGTCCCGCTGTGTTCCGTGGTGTCCTCGCTGTGTCCCCCTGCTGTGTCCCGTTGTGTCCCGCTGTGTCCTGGCTTTGTCCCCCACTGTGTCCCGCTGGGTCCCCCGCTGTTTCCCACTGTGTCCCCCACTGTGTACCACTGTGTCCCCGCAGGTTCCCCTCTGTTTCCCGCTGTGTCCCGCTGTGTTCCGTGGTGTTCTCGCTGTGTTCCCATGCTGTGTCCCGCTGTGTCCCGCTGTGTCCCCCACTGTGTCCCCCGCTGTGTCCCTATGTGTCCCACGCTTTGTCTCCCTGTGTCCCCGCAGTTTCCCCACTGTGTCCCGCTGTTCCCCACTGTGTTCTGTGGTGTCCCGCTTTGTCCCCGGCTGTGTCCCCCGGTGAGTCGCCGCTGTGTCCCCGCTTTGTCCCGCTGAGTCCTCCATGTGTCCCCCGCTGTGTCCCGCTGTGTCCCCCGCTGTGTCCCGCTGTGTCCACTGCTGTGTCCACTGCTGGGACCCGGCTGTGTCCCGCTGTGTCCTCACTGAGTCCCACTCTGTGTTCCGTTGTGTCCTCGCTGTGTCATCCGCTGTGTCCCGCTGTGTCCCTCACTGTGCCCTGCAAGTCCCGCTCTGTCCCGCTGTGTCTCACTGTGTACCAGCTGATGTCCCGCTGTGTCACACTGATTCCCTGCTGTGTCCA
>NW_012298186.1:0-4080 GCF_000151885.1 Dipodomys ordii | reverse complement strand
CTCTAGTGTGTCCTCGCTGTGTAACTCCTATGTCCCCCTGTGTCCCCAGCTGTGTGCCGTTGTGTCCCCGCTGTGTCCCAGCTGTGTCCCGCTGTCTCCCGCTGTGTCCCCGGCTGTGTCCCCCGCTGTGTCCCGCTCTTTCCCGCTGTGTCCCGCTGTGTCCTTGCTGTGTCCCCATTTGTGTCCCGCTGTGTCCTCTCTGTGTCCCCCGCTGTGTCCCGCTGTGTCCCCATGTGTCACGCTGTGTCCTCGCTGTGTATCCCTCTGTGTCCCGCTGTGTCCTCGCTGTGTCCCCCACTGTGTCCCCGCTGTTGACCCTCTGTGTCCCAGCTTTGTCCCTGGTGTGTCCTCGCTGTGTAACCGCTGAGTCCCTCTGTGTCCCTGCTGTGTCCCACTGTGTCCCCCGCTGTGTCCCCGCTGTGTGCCCGCTGTGTCCTCCTGTGTCCCGCTGTATCCTCCCTGTGTCCTTCTGTATCCCGCTGTGTCCCCCGCTGTGTCCCCCACTATTTCCCCACTGTGACCCGCTGTGTCCATGCTGTGTCCCGCTGTGTCCCGCTGTGTCCTCGCTGTGTCCCCGCTGTGTCCCGCTGTGTCCTGCTGTGTCCGCCTCTGTGTCCCCCGCTGTGTCCCGCTGTGTCCCCGCTGTGTCCCCGCTGTGTTCCGCTGTGTCCCTGGTGTGTCCTGGCTGTGTAACCTCTATGTCCCTCTGTGTCCCCGCTGTGTCCCACTGTGTCCTGCAGTGTCACCCTATGTCCCCACTGTGTCCTCGCTGTTTCCTTCTGTATCCCGCTGTGTCCTCCACTGTGTCCTCCACTATTTGCCCGCTGTGACCCGCTGTGTCCCGCAGTGTCCCTGCTGTGTCCTCGTTGTATCCGCAGCTGTGTCCCACTGTGAACCCCCGCTGTGTCCCCGCTGTGTCCTTCTGTGTCCCACTGTGTCCTCGCTGTGTCCCCCACTATTTCCCCACTGTGACCCGCTGTGTCCATGCTGTGTCCCGCTGTGTCCTCGCTGTGTCCCCACTGTGTCCCGCTGTGTCCCGTTGTGTCCCGCTGTGTCCTGCTGTGTCGGCCTCTGTGTCCCCCGCTGTGTCCCGCTGTGTCCCCGCTGTGTCCCCGCTGTGTCTCCGCTGGGTCCCGCTGTGTCCCGCTGTGTCGCCGCTGTGTCCCCGCTGTGTTCTGCTGTGTCCCTGGATGTGACCTGGACTGTTTAAACCTCTGTGTCCCTGGTGTGTCCTGGCTGTGTAACCTCTATGTCCCTCTGTGTCCCCGCTGTGTCCCACTGTGACCCGCTGTGTCCCGCATTGTCCCTGCTGTGTCCTCTCTGTATCCCCAGCTGTGTCCCACTGTGTCCCCAGCTGTGTCCCCGCCGTGTCCCCGCTGTGTCCTCCTGTGTCCCGCTGTGTCCTCGCTGTGTCCTTCTGTGTCTCGCTGTGTCCTTGCTGTGTCCCCCACTGTGTCCCCGCTGTGACCCGATGTGTACCTGTTGTGTCCCCCGCTGTGTCCTGCTGTGTCCCGCTGTGTCCCCAGCTCTGTCCCCGCTGTGTCCCGCTCTTTTCCGCTGTGTCCCACTGTGTCCCCGATGTCCCCCGCTGTGTCCCGTTGTGTCCTTGCTGTGTCCGCGCTGTGTCCCTCTGTGTCCCCGGTGTGTCCCTGCTGTGTCCCGCTGAGTCCCCGCTGTCCCCCGCTGTATCCCCCTCTGTGTCCCGCTGTGACCCGTTTTGTCCCGCTGTGTCCCCGCTGTGTCCCCCGCTGTGTCCCCGCTATGTTCCGCTGTATCCCGTGGTGTCTGACTTTGTGCCCCTCTGTGTCCCCCGCTGTGTCCCCGCTGTGTCCCGCTGTGTCCCGCTGTGTCCCCCGCTGTGTCTGGTTGTGTTTCCCGCTGTGTCCCGCTGTGTATTGCTGTGTATCGGCTGTGTCCCGCTGTGTACCGATGTGTCCCCGCTGTGTCCCCGCTGTGTCTCCCTGCTGTCCCCCGCTGTGTCCCCACTGTGTTCCGCTGTGTCCCCGCTGTGTCCCCGCTGTGTCTCCCTGCTGTCCCCCGCTGTGTCCCAGCTGTGTCCCGCTGTGTCCCCGTTGTTCCCCGGTTTGTCCCCACTGTCCCCCGCTGTGTCCCTCGCTGTGTACCTCTGTGTCTTGCTCTGTCCTCGCTTTGTTCCTCGATGTCCCGCTGTGGCCCCGCTGTGTCTCTGCTGTGTTCCACTCTCTCCCGCTGTATGCAGCTCTGTGTCCCCCGCTGTGTCCATCGCTGTGTCCCCCTGTATCCCGGTTTGTCCCACATTGTACCCCGCTGTGTCCCACTGTTTCCCACTGTGCCCCTGCAGTGTCCCTGCTGTGTCCCGCTGTGTACCCCGCTGTGTCCCACTGTGTCCCGCTGTGTGCCCCCTTTGTTCCCCTCTGTGTCCTGCTGTGTCCCCGCTGTGTCCCGCTGTGTCCCGCTGTGTACCCTGCAGTGTCCTGCTGTGTCCCCCGATGTGTCCCACTGAGTCCTGCTGTGTCCCCACTGTGTCCCGCTGTGTCCCCGCTGTGTCGCCTGCTGTGTCCCGCTGTGTGCCCCCTTTGTTCCCCTCTGTGTCCTGCCGTGTCCCCTGCTGTGTCCCCGCTGTGTCCCACTGTGTCCCGCTGTGTACCCTGCAGTGTCCTGCTTGTCCCCCGATGTGTCCCGCTGTGTCCCGCTGTGTCCCCACTGTGTCCCGCTGTGTCCCCGCAGTGTCCCCTGCTGTGTCCCGCTGTGTCCCCGGCTGTGTCCCCCGCTGTGTCCCGCTCTTTCCTGCTGTGTCCCCTGCTGTGTCCCCGCTGTGTCCCACTGTGTCCCGCTGTGTCCCGCTGTGTACCCTGCAGTGTCCTGCTGTGTCCCCCGATGTGTCCCGCTGTGTCCCACTGTGTCCCCACTGTGTCCCGCTGTGTCCCCCCTGTGTCCCCTGCTGTGTCCCGCTGTGTCTCCGGCTGTGTCCCCCGCTGTGTCCCCACTGAGTTCCCCTGTGTCCCCGCTGTATCTCCCTGCTGTCCCCCGCTGTGTCCCTTCTGTGTCCCGCTGTGTCTACGCTGTGTCCCACTGTGTCCTTGCTGTGTCCCTGCTGTTTCCCGCTGTGTACTGCTGTATCAGGCTGTGTCCCCGCTGTCCCCCGCTGTGTCCCCTGCTGTGTGCCCGCTGTGTCCAGCTGTGTCCCGTTTTGTCCCGCTGTGTCCCGCTGTGTCCCCGCTTTGTCCCCTGCTTTGTCCCCTCTGTGTCCCGCTGTGTCCCGCTGTGTCCCCCGCTGTGTCCCGCTGTGTCCCGTTGTGTTCTCCCTGTGTCCCGCTCTGTCTCTGTGTGTCCCGCTGGGTCCTGCTGTGTCCGCCTCTGTGTCCCCCGCTTTGTACTGCTGTGTCCCCGCTGGGTCCGGCTGGGTCCTGGCTGTGTACCTGCTGGGTCCCGCTGGGTCCCGGCTGTGTGTCCACTGTGTCCCGCTGTGTCCCTGGTGTGTCCTCGCTGTGTAACTGCTATGTCCCTCTGTGTCCCTGCTGTGTCCCGCTGTGTCCCCCTGTGTCCTCGCTGTGTTCCACTGTGTCCCCTGCTGTGTCCCGCTGTGTCCCCCGCTGTGTCCCCCACTGTTTCCCGCTGTGTCCCCCGCTGTGTCCGGCTGTGTCCCGCTGTGTCCCCGCTGTCCGCCGGTGTGTCACCGCTGTCCCCCGCTGTAGCCCCCGCTGTGTCCCGCTGTGTCCTCACTGTGTCCTGCTGTGTCCCCGCTGTGTGTCCGCTGTGTCCCGCTGTGTCCCTGATGTGTCCTCGCTGTGTAACCGCTGAGTCTCTCTGTGTCCCCGCTGTGTCCCACTGTGTCCCCCGCTGTGTCCCCGCTGTGTCTCCGCTGTGTCCTCCTTTGTCCCGCTGTGTCCTCACTGTGTCCTTCTGTATCCCGCTGTGTCCCCCGCTGTGTCCCCCACTATTTCCCCACTGTGACGCACTGTGTCCATGCTGTGTCCCGCTGTGTCCCGCTGTGTCCTCGCTGTGTCCCCGCTGTGTCCCACTGTGTCCCGCTGTGTGCCCCCTTTGTTCCTCTCTGTGTCCTGCTGTGTCCCCTGCTGTGTCCCCGATGTTCTCGCGGTA
>NW_012298185.1:0-4080 GCF_000151885.1 Dipodomys ordii | reverse complement strand
AGAACGAGAAGGAGAAATAGAAGGAGAAGCAGAAGGAGAAGCAGGAAAAGCAGAAGAAACAGAAGCAGACGGCGAAGCAGAAGAAGGAGAAGGAGAAGCCGGAGCAGAAGAAGAACAGGAGGAAAAGCACAAGCAGAAAGAGATGCAGAAGGAGAAGCAGGAAATGCAGAAGACGCAGAAGCAGAAGGAGAAGAAGAAGGAGAAGAATCAGAATCAGAAGAAGCAGAAGCAGAAATAGAAAGAGAAGTCGACGAAGAGAAGCTGAACGAGAAGCAGGAGAAACAGAAGGAGCACAAGCGGGAGAAGCAGAAGAAGAAGAAACAGAAGAAGGAGAAGGAGCAGAAGCAGAAGGAGAAGCAGAAGGAGAAGCAGAGAGAGAAGCAGGAAAATCAGAAGAAGCAGAAGCAGGAGAAGTAGAAGGAGAAGAAACAGGAGAAGGACAAGAAGCAGAAAGAGAAGCAGTAGAAGCAGAACAGGCAGGAAAAGAAGAAGCAGAAGAAAGAGAAGAAGAAGAAGAAGAAGAAGAAGAAGAAGAAGAAGAAGAAGAAGAAGAAGAAGAAGAAGAAGAAGAAGAAGAAGAAGAAGAAGAAGAAGAAGAAGCATACAGAGAAGCATAAGGAGAAGCATAAGGAGAAGTATAAGAGAAGCAGTAGAAGGAGAAGAAGCAGAAGCAGGAGAAGCTGAAGCAGAAGAAAAGAATAAGCAAAAGAAGCAGAAGCAGAAGCAGTGAGAGAAGCAGAAAAAGGAGAAGGAAAAGGAGCCGCAGAAGGAGAAGCAGAAGCAGAAAGAGAAGCAGAAAGAGAAGGAGAACAAAAAGGAGAAGCAGGAGAATCAGAAGAAGCAGAAAGAAAAGGAGAAGAAGGAGAAGCAGAAGTAGAATCAGAAGAAACAGAAGAAGAAGAAGAAGAAACAGAAGCAAAAGAAACAGAAGAAGGAGAAGAGCAGAAGCAGAAGCAGAAGGAGAAGCAGAAGCAGAAGGAGAAGCAGAAAGAGAAGCAGGAGAAGCAGAAGAAGCAGGAGAAGCAGAAGCAGAAGAAACAGGAGAAGCCGAAGAAGCAGAAACAGAATCTGAAGCAGAAGGAGAAACAGAAGAAGCACAATCTGAAGCAGAAGCAGAAGAAACAGAAATAGTAGAATAAGCAGAAGCAGAAGCACCAGGACAAGCAGAAGAACAAGAAAGAGAAGGCGAAAGAAAGGATTAGGAGTAGGAGAAGCAAAAGGATAAGCAGAAGCAGAAAGAGACGCAGAAGGAGAAGAAGCACGAGAAATAGGAGAAGCAGGAGAAGCAGAAGCAAGAGAAGCAGAAGGAACAGAAGACGCAGAAGCAGAATGAGAAGCAGAAGGAGAAATTGAAGCAGAAGGAGAAGGAGAAGCAGAAGGAGAAGCAGAAGGAGAAGGAGAAGGAGAAGCAGAAAGAGAAGCAGAAAGAGAAGCAGAAAGAGAAGCACAACGAGAAGCAGGAGAAGCAGAAGCAGGGGAAGCAGAAGCAGAAGAAACATAAGAAGGAGAAGAAGCAGAAGGAGAAGCAGAAACAGAAGGAAAAGCAGAAATAGAAGCAGGAGCAGCAGAAGAAGCAGCAGCAGGAGAAGCAGAAGCAGAAGATGCCGAAGAAACAGCAGCAGAACCTGAAGCATAAGGAGATACAGGAGAAGCAGAAGAAGCAGAATCTGGAGAAGCAGAAGGAGAAGCAGAAGCAGAAAGAGAAGAAAAAGCAGAAGGCGAAGCATAAGGAGAAGCAGAAGAAACAGAAGAAGCAGAGGCAGTAGCAGAAGATGCAGAAGCAGAAGGAGAAGCAGAAGGAAAAGCAGAAGAACGAGAAGGAGAAGGAGAAGGAGAAACAGAAGGAGAAGCAGAAAGAGAAGCAGAAGAAGGAGCAGGAGAAGGAAAAGCAGCAGGAGAAGCAGAAAGAGAAGCAGAAGGAGAAGCAGGAGATGCAGAAACAGGAGAAGCAGAAGCAGAAGAAACAGGAGAAGGACAAGAAGCAGAAGCAGAAGGAGATGCAGAAACAGAAGGAGAAGCAGAAGGAGAAGGAGGGAAAGCAGAAGAAGCAGAAGCAGGAGAAGCAGAAGCATAAGAATGCGAAGAAGCAGAAGGAGAACCTGAAGCAGAAGGAGAAGCAGGAGAAGCAGAAGAAGCAGAATCTGGAGAAGCAGAAGGAGAAGCAGAAGGAGAAGCAGAAGCAGAAAGAGAATCAAAAGCAGAAGGAGAAGCAGAAGAAACAGAAGAAGTAGAAGGAGTAGCAGGTGTAGCAGAAGCAGAAGGAAAAGCAGAAAAACAGGAAGGACAAGGAGAAACAGAAGGAGAAGGAGAAGGAGAAGCAGAAAGAAAAGCAGGTAAAGCAGCAGAAGAAGAAGAAGCAGAAGGAGAATCAGAAGGAGAAGCAGAAGAAGGAGAAGGAGAAACAGAAGCAGAAGAAGATGCAGAAGGAGAAGCAGGAGAAGCAGAAGAAGCAGAAGCAGAAGGAGAAGCAGAAGAAGCAGAATCTGGAGAAGCAGAAGGAGAAGCAGAAGCAGAAAGAGAAGCAAAAACAGAAGGAGAAGCAGAAGGAGAAGCAGAAGAAACAGAAGAAGCAGAGGCAGTATCAGAAGAAGCAGAAGATTCAGAAGCAGAAGGAGAAGCAGAAGGAAAAGCAGAAGAACTAGAAGGAGAAGGAGAAGGAGAAACAGGAGTAGAAGCAGAAAGAGAAGCAGAAGAAGGAGCAGTAGAAGGAAAAGCAGCAGGAGAAACAGAAAGAGCAGCAGAAGGAGAAGCAGGAAATGCAGAAACAGGAGAAGAACAAGCAGAAGAAACAGGAGAAGGACAAAAAGCAGAAGCAGAAGGAGAAGCAGAAAGAGAAGGAGGGGAAGCAGAAGAAGCAGAAGCAGGAGAAGCAGAAGCATAAGAATCCGAAGAAGCAGAAGCAGAACCTGAAGCAGAAGGAGAAGCAGGAGAAGCAGAAGAATCAGAATCTGGAGAAGCAGAAGGAGAAGCAGAAGCAGAAAGAGAATCAAAAGCAGAAGGAGAAGCAGAAGAAACAGAAGAAGTAGAAGCAGAAGCAGTTGTATCAGAAGCAGAAGGAAAAGCAGAAGAACAAGAAGGAGAAGGAGAAACAGAAGGAGAAGCAGAAGGAGAAGCAGAAAGAGAAGCATGTAAAGCAGAAGAAGAAGAAGCAGAAGGAGAAGCAGAAGAAGGAGAAGGAGAAGCAGAAGCAGAAGAAAATGCAGAAGGAGAAGCAGAAGAAGCAGAAGCAGAAGGAGAAGCAGGAAAAGCAGAAGAAGCAGAAGCAAAAGGAGAAGCAAAAGAAGGAGAAGGAGAAGCAGAGGCAGAAGCAGAAGCATAAGGAGAAGCACAAGCAGAAGGAGATGCAGAAGGAGAAGCAGGAGAAGCAGAAGATGCAGAAGCTGAAGGAGAAGCAGAAGTAGGAGAAGGAGAAGGAAGAGAAGCAGAAGCAGAAGGAGAAGCAGAAGCAGAATGAGAAGCAGAAAGAGAAGCAGGAGGAAGAAAAGAAGCAGAAGCAGGAGAAGCCGAAAGAGAAGAAGCAGAAACAGAAGCAGAAGGAGAAGCAGAAGCAGAAGGAGAAGCAGCAGAAGAAGTAGAACCAGAAATTCAGGCACGAGAAACAGAAGAAGCAAAAGCAGAAGGAGAAGCAAAAAGAGAAGCAGAAGGGGAAGTAGAAAAAACAGCAGATGAAGCAGAAAAACAAGCAGGAGAAGCAGAAGCAGGAAGAGAAGTAGAAGCAGAAGAAGAAGAAGAAGAAGAAGAAGAAGAAGAAGAAGAAGAAGAAGAAGAAGAAGAAGAAGAAGAAGAAGAAGAAGAAGAAGAAGAAGAAGAAGAAGAAGAAGAAGCAGTAGAAGCATAAGAAGCAGAAACAGGAGAAGCAGAACCAGAAGAAAAAGAAGAAGCATAAGAAGCAGAAGCAGAGGGAGAAACAGAAGAAGGAGAAGGAGCAGCAGAAGTTGAAGCAGAAGGAGATGCAGAAGCAGAAAGAGAAGCAGAAATAGAAGGAGAAGAAGAAGGAGAATTTGGAGAATCAGAAGAAGCAGAAGCAGAAGAAGGAGAAGGAGAAGCAGAAGGAGAAGGACAAGCAGGAGAAGCAGAAGA